>NW_009718720.1:7235-75570 GCF_000703405.1 Apaloderma vittatum | reverse complement strand
TTTGAATATTATACCGCTCTTTTGTACTTAATAAAAAATATTTTGTGAATGTTTTTCTTAAGGATAAATATAGAGATAAAGAGCAAGGGAATGGATAAGTTTCAATGTTTGCTATGTGTGCTGGTTTTGGCTGGATTAATTTTCTTCATAGTAGCTGGTACAGGGCTGTGTTTTGGATCTGTGCTGGAAACTGTGGATTACTCATTGCTTTTTTAAAATTTTATTTATTTTTATTAATTTTGATAATTCATTGCTTTATTGCTGAGCAGTGCTTGCCGAGTGAAGACCTTTCCTTACACTATGATAATGCTGGCTCGCACCACACAATCTCCAAATATAGGGTTTCAGATTCATGATTATTTAAAACTGAGCTTTAAAGTTATTTATCCTAAAAGGTGAAGTCTCATTGAAGAGGTTAACATTTTTTTTTGCCAGCAAGCTGGCAGAGTTTTGAGAAGAGATAAAGAGGATATGAATTTCAGAACTTTTACTTCTTTGTGAGGTAATATTTTTTACCTCTCCATTATTCTGTTTGGACAATTAGCTGAGCTTTGTTATAGGTCTACTTAATGGTGAGAATTGACAACTAATTAGAGATAAACTTGTAAATTGGTATGACAACAAAAAATGTTACTGTGATTTTACACCCTATTAATAAAGATTTCCTTCTGTGCAGAGCACAGTTAATTAAACGTCTTCTACTGACGTCTTCTGTTGAGCCAAAATTTACTATATTGCACAAACTTGATTCAAGTCGGACAGATATAGACAAACTGGAAGGAGTCCTGGGCAGAAACAAAAGTGTTGCCCACTACGTGCAAAGAAACATTTAAAAAACTTTAATTAAGGGATTGGATAAGATAACCTCCAGATGTCCCTTCAGCCTCAACCGTTCTGTTGATCTTGATTCTGCAACTGTTCAGATTGTTCAAGAGACACGAATAATAGAAAGCTTACAGCACATTTTACACACTGGAGAAGCTGTTCTTCATAGTAGTGAAATAGACTGGAAAGACAGAGACAGTATTTGTTCAAGTGAATGGAATCCAGAGAAAGGATGCTATATCAGTTGGGGTAGTCCTGTACCAATCTGAGACTTCAGTAATGTTTGATTGACTGAAAAGTGCCAAACTCCACATTTAAAGATCTGTTCTTTTAGTTGAAACATTCTGGGGAAAATTAAGGAAGTTTTCATTTACTCAGCCTCAATTACCAGGTGGTCAATAATGTGTTGCCAGGACCAAGGGACAGAACATACATGTTTTCTTCACGTCTGCCCTTGGTTCAGGACTCCTATAATCACAGTGGTCTGACTACAATGCAAATCACTTTAAATCAGAAACACCTATTTTAAGAATTGATAGACACACATAGTGCGAATCACACAGAATTTTCATGGCAAGCAATAATTACTTTGCCTTCTTTCTATATCCTGTCCTTGTCTCTTTAAATCAGGTGAAGAAAGGAATTAATCTGTTCAGGCACCATTGCATGCACTGAAGGAAAGGCACACAATCTCAGTTTGTTCCTAGTCTGCTGAGGAAGAGACTATCACCATTTTCTCGCATTATGAGGAAAAGACAGACAAAGCAGAAGATAACTTTGTTATCTATTGGGGTATTTGACATACTTATTAAATATTTATCTTTCAGGGGATATTGCTGAATTGGTTGTCTTGGCAATAGTCTGGAACATGAGGGTCGCTCTTAAGTTTTCAGAGATTTCTTTAAAAATGTTGCTTTTATTTTCAGCCATAATTTCTTCCCTGTAAAATCACTAAGAATGTATATTTTTTTTAAAAAAACCCACACTGTAAGTAATAACATACTATGAAAACTTAAATATATATGGGTATACATACATACATGTGTATGGCTCTGTATATATATACACACACACAAAAAAATTACTTGAAAGTCAAGCAATGCTCCTTGACATCTTTCTCTTGGCTTACAGATTTGAATTGGAGCACTGAGAAATTATAAAAGTCAGTGACAATTCCAACTTCACATGAAGTGCTTGTTGTTGGAACATCCCTGGGAAAGCATAGAAAGTTTTCATGAATTTCCCTGGAGGGCACACGCCGATTTAGGTGGTTAACAAGTGAGTCAACTGTAGAAAGGTCTGCAGGGAACATGGGTAGCAGCAGTACATGCATCTACATTCCTTGAAGAAGCCATTGTTTTATGAATATTAAACTGTTTCAAATAGATCTGTTTAGATTTCACTGGACGGTGAGAAAAAGTTTGATCCATTTTGAGACACATGGAATCCATATAGAAAACTAAAATATCAGATGACAATCTTATTTATAATGATGCCTGCAGTATCATGTCAATACTAAGAAACTAATTTCTCACTCTATTTCCCTTCTGCAATTTTTTGAGATTTAAGTGATCATTCCTTGGCTGTAATTTTGAGCTCCGCTGAACTGTTGTGGATGTTCCATTTAAAAAAAAGGAAAAAAAGAAGGATGAACATGTGTGAACCGAAGTCTTTCTTCTGCAGATGAACAGTGTAACTGATTGCGTTCTAACCTTACGAACAATCCTCAAATGGTGAGTGACTATCTCTGCTGGATAAGGCAAAGATATCAACACTTACCCTGCTTTTTTTTTTTTTCCCCCTGATTAAAAAGCCCACATCATGAATAGACAAATATACTCATGTACACAGATTCTATGTTTGTATATATTTATATTTTATATATACATCTGTGTGCGTGCAAGATTTTATTTTAGCTGTTCAGCCTTCCAATCACATTCTTGGCTGAATGTGATTAAGCACCTAAAATTTGGGAGAAGAAATAACATCTAGTCTTATATACTATTACTGCTTTTCAATCTTATACAGATGTTTGTTTTTCTGTCCACTTTTCTTAAAGTCTGGACTAACACATGCTTAAGTTTTTTGAAATCCTTCAAAGTAAGTAGCTACACAAATCCAAGCCATATCATAAATCACTGTTGATTACTGGTTTTTGTATCTGAACCTGTAAAAAGGAGTTTAGTTATTTGTGAGCAGGAAATTGTTAGAATCAACTCGCACCAGACTATTAATCTAAAAACATCATTGCAAATGTATAAGGCTATGGATTGAAGAAAAAAATTGTTACGCAGTGAAAATTAATCTCTTTTTGTAATAAAAACAGCATTTAACACACCTAGACTGATGTTATTTGGCTTTATTATAAGACTTTGAATCCTGCTTTAGAAATATACACATAAAATATTTCTGTGATTATGAGAATATTTTTAAAGCTTTTTTTTATATACTTCTGACAGAGCTGTATTAATTCCATTAACTGTATCCCATATTTCTGCAATGTCAGCTATTTGTGCTTCTGTGTTAATGAAATGAATAACATATTCAGTTCTGAGGCCCTTTTCATTACGTAAGATCAAGAGAGGTTTTATAAAAGAATGAAACAGCTGCAGGAAGGAAGGGAATTCTCTAATTCCCTGCTTATGACGTACCATAGAGATTTAGATATTGTGAAGCTACCCAAAGCTCCAGCCAGTTTTCTTCTAGAGCAGGAAGACCTCCAAGTACTAATATAGTGACAACTACTGTTGATTTTGAGCCCACGAAGAACATCAAATTAAATAAAAGCAGTGTAATGGTATCAGCTATAATAGAATAATAGTGTTAGAATGAGAGGTTTGCAGAAATGAGTGGAATATTTAACTAAGATATAGAACAGATTCTGATGGAACATTATTGTAGCTCCACAGATGAACTAATTTCCAAAGCTTCCAATTGCTTTTTTCTTCTGTTGTTATTCAACATTGTGTATTTTTATTCCTTAAAATACAATAAAAAAATAAGTCTACATTGTTTACAGTTGGTTCAGTGGTTTACATATTGGTTCTGGAAGGCTAGTAACATTGTAAACGCACATGACATGTTCCACTTGCTCTCAGTAGAAGGCCTATTACCTTTTACATTCCTTCAACATTAAAATTTAATGACTGCAGGAACTCTACATAAGCAAGCTGAATTTATTAATAAATACAAATCAAAATGTCTAACCTAAATTATTGATATATTTTATTATCTCAGCTTTTTTGTAGCGGTCCTGATAAAAATAACTTTAGTTTTCACACTTCTACTTCCAAGTTTTAATAGTATAGCTCTCAGCACGCAATCATACCTATATAAGTTAACTTTTAAATAAATTTTCTTTAATCAAATATAATCCAACATCAATCCATGAACATCCAGATTTTGAAGGTTATATTTCAAATTATACTGATTCTGTCCATTTTCTTGCAGCGAAAAGGCTAGAGACTTTTCCAGAAGAAGATAAAGATCCTCACTATTAAGATATCTCAATTTACAGAGGAAGTTGCTATTTAATTAAAACTATTAATACACTTCTCAGAATTAACCTCCTTTGTTGCACACCCTCCACCACCAGCAACACACTTGCTTGAAAACCACGTGCATTTAAATCTCACTAATGACACAGAGCAGTAAAGCCACAGCACACCGCACAGCAATGGACCCGTACACTGCAGCATGGCGACACGCCAGCATTCACACAGTCACCTGCCACAATGACGGTGCACACATATGAGCTTAGAGATACTACATGCAATCCTGCCAGCTGTCTCCACAAAGACTTTCATACTCCTAAAGACACCAGATCCATTGTCCTGAAAATTAAAGTCTTAGATGCCCGGCATAAACATTCCAGTGATTTTAATTTTTTTTAAAAAATAAATAAACTAGTATTCTCATGTTATTATAGCATGTGTCCAAACAGTCCACATCTTGGATTAAGCTAGCTAGCCATACCTGTCAAAGATATTTATGTGTCACCAGTGGTACCTAATCATTATAGTACCTAGTCATTACAGAGAAACGATTACTGGAAAGAATCTAAATCACTGTTAAAGCAATCTCAAAGTACAATGTTGTAATTACAATTTGAATTTCAAATACAAAATACGGGGAGTGATAGGTCTCTTCGGGACAACTTTTGCTAGCCTTATTGCCTTCAATTTTTGTGGGGTTTTTATTGGAAAACAGTATTTTACATTATTTTTTATAACACATTGACACACTGCAAATGCATTTCTACAGGCATAATATGCAATGCTATGAATATATTTACATTTACACTAAATATTTAAAAGCCTTGGATACAACCATGTAAGAGTTATTTCTAAGATGGTCTTTTTTTGCATTTTACGTGCGTTCCAGTGGAATTGAAAAAATCAGTGGAGAAATAAATCACCAGCACTTTTGGACTATATCTTCAGGCTCTGTCAACTTACTCGTAATACATTGGGTGATCCTTACTGATCAGAAATAAGCCACCTGGCCTAACAGAAGACCTCTTAATCCTCCTGTCAGCTATTCAAGTTCTATGGCGGTCCCAGGAGGAAGGGAATGCTTCCCATGGGCAGCAGCAGCAACCACGGCTGGGGAAAGAGCGGGCCGCCCCTTCCAGTAGCATATCCCCAAGACTCGCTCAAGCACAGCTCTCTTTGCCTTCCCCACACATTTCCCCCTCCCTCTGCCTGGTATGGCTACACTTGATTTCGTCTGCACTTTTCCAAGAAGCCTCACATGTAAACTTCATACTTCACACAAAGAATCATAGAACCATAGACTGGCCTAGGCTGCAAGGGACCTTAGAGATCATCTAGTCCAACCTCCCTGTCACGGGCAGGGATGCCTCTCAACTAGATCAGGCTACTCAAGGCTCCATCCAACTTGGCCTTGAACACCTCCAGGGAGGGGGCAGCCACATCATCTCTGGGCAATTTATTCCAAAGTCTTGCCACCCTCGGACTGAAGAATTTCTTCCTAAGGTCCAATCTAAATCTATTCTCCTTCAACTTAAACCCATTTCCCCTTGTCCTATCAGTGGACACTCTTGTCAAAAGTCCCTCCCCAGCCTTCCTGTAGGTTCCCTTCAGGTATTGGAAGGCAAAAGTCCCAGCTCCCGCAGCCTGTCCTTGTAGCAGAGGTGCTCCAGCCCCTGGATCATCCTTGTGGCCTCCTCTGAACACGCTCCAACAGATCCACATCCCTCTTATGGTGGGGGCTCCAAAACTGGATGCAGTGTTTGAGGAGAGGTCTCACAAGAGCAGAGTATAGGGGGAGAATCACCTCTCTTGACCTGCTGATCACACTTCTCTTGACCATCGATCATTACTTTGGTACATCCAAACAAATGTTAAAACTCCACCAATTGCTGGCATCTTCTGGAAATATTCTAACTCCTGTGTTGCATAATTCAGATTCCATTGACTCAAATGTCATTAAATGGCATTAATTGGAGTAAAAATAACAAGGGCTTGATGAAATACAGCAAAATACCTTTGTTACACCCTATTGTCCAGACTGCAGTTTTTAATTTGCTGAAGGTAAAACTATCTTTCTCTACCTAAATCTGTAAGAAGTCCTGTGGAAGTGTTCTTTACACCAGTGAAGGCTGAAAGGGGCGGACAGCCAATCCAGCAATCAAAGAACTACAGCACATAGTTATAGCTTCTGAAGAAGAATATAAGAAATGGTTTGGGGGCTTCCCTGTTCTACCATCAACCGCCATTTTTGGTAGGTTTTATATCTAGGCTCTTAGTCAAGTTGATTTTTAACCCTAGCTGTTAAGAAAGACTGGTGGTGTTGCCTCTCAAATTAAAATTTGTTTGAAATAGCATACTTGTGGCCAGGAATAGTTAATGTCCTGCTATAATAAATAATGATTCTGCAAAGAAATAAGTGCCATTTCAAGGCACTATTGATAATCTAGCATTAGCCAGCTGTTACTCAGAAGTATCAAATGCAATAGCTATTGTGATGATCAAATCCTTCCTCTGGAACCTCACCTTTGAACAGGAATATTTATCTGGAAAAAATGACTGGTTATCCTCATGACAGGTTTATTATTCGAATTTCAATTTTCTCATAGCAACATACCAGCCTTCCTAATTAACAAACAAGAACGCAATTCAGTTTCCCCTGTTTAAAACACAGATGTTATCAGGATCTGTTGGGAGATTTCCAGGCATGCTTTGTTCTGCCAGTTTTCCCAAGTTTGTTCCCTTATTTCCATTCTTCTCATTGTTTGGTAGTTTGGTGTTGGTTTTGTAACAACAATTGGTTTTGTAATAACAATTTTGTTTGTCTGGGGTTTTTTTAGTGTGTGTTTGTTTTTACATACTGAGTGTGCTCTGCCTGGCTACATTTACATTTCTTCCTGTCACCTTTTCAGAGAAATTCAAGAAAATGCGTATTTTTTTTCCCTACCAATGAATGAACAGGTATTCTTAATTTCTGATATGTCTGATTTCTCATTACTTGAACTCGGGTGATGTTTCCTGATGCTATCCTGCCATCCTTTTACCTTACCATATCACTACAGTTAATACTGAGGGGCATGCTAGCAGTCTTTAGAATTCTTTAGAATAAGCTTTAGCATATTTTAATTACAATTACAGTGACTGACAACACCGCTAATGCTTCTTATTATTCCAACTAACCTTTTCAAATCATGTTCCACACACATATATGGTGAAGAAAATGCAATAATGTAGTTTTCCGTAACATCCAGTGCAGCACATGCATTCCTACACACTGTCAGCAAGCCAGTCAGAACTTCAGCAGGGAGTTGGTAATTTTGTAACACTTAGATGTTAAATCCTACATCTGTTTGATCTTTTACAAGTGGTCTGTAGTCAAACAATACCTGCAGCACGCCTAAGAGATTTGATACAGCCTATTCATGCTTTGCCTAGTCATGCTTCGTCTGGTCAAAATGCGTGCACCCTAAGTCCAGAACATCCAACACAGAGTGCAGCATGTGTGTACTTCACTTTTCTGTCATTCCTCTACTATGCATGCAAAATACACTCTTGCAGATATACACAATATCAGATTATAGTTTATTTCAAAGCATTTTTGGTCAGAAAACATAGACCATGCCTGCCAATTGTATCTGTGTAAGTTGGGGTGTTAGGATTTATATGATAAGGAAGCAAATGCTTCATAGTATAGATGCTAATTGGGTAACTCACTCAAGGCTCAAGCATTCTTAAATCCACATCTGTAGCAAATAGTGAATTACTAATGCAAACCAAAACTTTAAATCGGCAAGTATTTTTGATTGTTAACTAATCAATACTTGCAGAAGTTAGTCACTTCCAGTTGGTGAAGTAAGGGCCTGACGGAAATTTACTAGCTAAAACCTTCTAACAAGCAGCAGCAATAAACTATGTAGCCATTGCACTGTGAGATGGGTCCCTACACACATTGTGATGCTCTGAGCAGGATAGATCTCCTAGAACAGAATGCAAGGCTACTACAAGATAAACGGGCACAGGGTGCCTCAAGACTGCAGACCTTGCTTGTCAGTAAGAACAAGGGAGTACAAGCTCTAGTTCACCAAAAGAACATGGCGATGAAGAGGAGGATGAAGTAAATGACCAGCAGATATCTCTAAAATCCACCAAAAGACTATAATATGCATGTAAGAGTGGGTGTGACTTATGTTAATCGTTTCTCAGAAATATCACGGGTATGTATGTATAACCTCCATAGAAGCTATGCACTTGACTGACTATGGCACGCACACTGGGTGGGAGCGATCCTCGGTGCATCCAGTGCCACAATAAAGAATCCTGCTTAACAGTCACCAAGACTAGGAGTCCTGATTTCAGCTTTTCACCACATCAGCAGCATCCCCCAGAACTGCATTATTTCTATTAGAAATTACTAGATCATCTAGTATTTATGGATTTATCTCCAAAAACATTGCTAAACAAGAAGATTATCTCTTTTAGAAAACCTAGCTACTGGAGACAGATGTTAAGGCCAACTTATGAGGAACATGAACATTTCTGAAAATCTTGTCCTAATACTTCAATTGTTAAAAACGCAAGCAGGGAAATCACAAAAGGAATTTTGCAGCAGAAGCTAAGCATGTGAGTAACGAGCATTTTGACAGCTACAGAATATTTAAAAAAAGAGGGAAAGAAGCCCACACAACTTCTGAGCCTGGCTTTTTGTTCCCTTCCTTCCATTTACAAGGGTAAAAAATATGCTACCTGATTGAAAATTGTGTGACACATGATATTCTTACTGCACAGATTGGAATGAATATGAGCAAGATAAGTCTGAGCTCATCAGATGGACAATCAACAAGGCTGCGCATATACCTAATTAACACACACTAACTACAAATAAAGCATGTCATAAAAGCTATATTATTTTCATTTTAGCTGTGGTAACAGTAGTCACTTCATGGGGATTTGGAAAGACAATCGGGAAGCGCATGTCAAATCAAAATAGCACTTTTGAAATTAAGGCAGTAATAAGCTTTGATACTTGCCACTGTCTTACTCGCAAGCACAAAAGATGGATCAATGTTATGAGTCTGTTAAGCTACCAGTTGGGCACATTTAGTTTTCCAATTTTATTATAAACCTATTTAATAGGTAAGATACTCCATTACCACTGTACAACTCAAGAACAACCTAGCCCAGAAAATCTTAGATAGTACAGTAAACCACAAGATGGTTTCAAGTATATTTTCTCATGTGAAACAGTATTTTTGAATTTTTATTCTGTTCTCAGTGATCCATATTACTTCACTAAAGCACACAAACATCTAATTTTTGCATAGAAACTCTGGAAATACCAAATTTTCCAGTCAAGATATAATACATGCAAAGTCTTGTGAGAACTTAATGCAGATTAAGAAACTATATCAAGGAAAAAAGTATCCTATAGAAATCAGCTTTTATATATACTTACTAATTAACTGTTAAGTGATTTTTTTTATATGCCTGCTATATTTACAGCACTTAAAGTTAATTTTCAAAAAAACCCCACTATTTTACATTCCCTTGAAAGTGATTAGTATTGTCCCTGACATTAGCTGTGAGAAGAATTAGTTCAAAAACATCAGAAATCTATTAAAGTTCTTATTTTAACATCCGGTCTAAGATATTTGGGCTTTGATCAAAACACACCTGGATCTGGTCCCCATTCCCAGAAGCTGTACAAGGAGGACTATAGATTCATCAAGGAAGTTTCAATCACTTAAATAGAGTCAGGAAATCTCCAAAGGCAATGTTTCTTAATCCTCAAGAAGATACAAGGCTGTACAAAAGGATGCACTTGATCCTGGGATCTAGCCATTATAGCCTTAAATCATGCATTTCTGGCTTATGGTTCATGCATGTAAATAGTTGTTTTTCTAGACTGAGCTCCTAAAGTTCTCACAATTCCTGTTGTTTTCTCTTTCCATCAATAACCTATTAACACAGAACAATTTTCCTTAAAGATTTTCAGTTGTAACATTCATTTCCTTCACTTGAAAGATAATATTTCTTGATTTTTGTATTATTTAGTAGGTATTTCCCTTCAAGTAATATTTCCTGATATTCCAGTTTGATGTCTTACAACCTTCAATAACTTTTCAGTCATTTATTGCAGAACGTGCATCATTTCCATAGTACTACAGTCATTCAGAAGAGGGGGGAAAAAAAGCCACCAAAACCCAACAAACCAAACATAATCTTAAACAAAATCCTCTTAAAGCTCTGCTGAAGGAATCTGATTTTTTTTCTGATGTATACCATAAACTTTACCAGTGATTAAGGAAAGGCAGTAAAGCAGAAGAAATTTAAAACAAAATGGGAAACAGTACCTTAAAACTTAAAGACAGCCAATGCTTCAAATAAGTTGCTTGTACTTCCTGACCTCTGCAATCCTTTATCTTCCACCTCAATTCTACCTCAATGCCTTATTTAAGCTGTTGAGGTTATCATTGCGAGATTCAAATCTCTTCATTCCCAGCTGTTAGACATAAACTGACAAACCCCTCCTCATCACCCTTCCAAAGTCATTGGAGGCTTGACAAAGTTTAATTATTGCTTAAGTAGTTTCTCAAGTGTCAAAGACTTTGTTATTGTGGAGCACAGGCATTGAGCATACAAGCTATCAGTCGTATTATCAAACCCAGCCCTGCTATTTGTTGCAAAAGGTTGAGCAATAAGCATTGACAACTTCAGCTGGCTACTAAATCTGCATAAACAACTTCAGCTGGCTACTAAATCTGCATAACAGCCAAGTCAATCATTGAATAACATCTTTCCAAGAGTTGCAAAATGACTGCAATTACCTCAGCTGCGCTAGAGGACCAAGAAACCAGGGCTGTTTGCACTTGCTTCCTCCACCATGAGTGCGGAAGGTGTATGTGGAATACACTTTACCACTAACAACGTAACCCCTTCCAGAAGCTAGTGCTTCAATCCTTTCCGTGCTCTGTCAGAAGCCTGCTTTAGCACATCTATCCATATCCTGCACCATTTTATAACAGGAATAGTTAGGTGCAAGCCCATTACATTTGGGACAGGAAAGCACCAATTTGCTCACGATCGAAGAGCCTTAAGCTGAATCACTATCATTTATTCAGATCAGTATAACTTATTCATTACTCAGGAATATGTGATTTTTATGAGTTGGCAATCGAACCCAGGAACATAGCGCATATTCAGTAGTGGACTTTCCTTGTCCTGTGCGTCACACAAAAGTGATCCTACCCAGACTACTTGAGGACATATCTCAGTACTTGGGAGTAAATGGACAGAAGAACAAGTTGCTTAGAAAGCTCAATCAAAAACATCTGTCATGCAGTCTCTGGGAAAATTTTGTTGTATTTATTGTGGCCCGTGGAGCAGATCACTAGAGAATAACATGCCACTCTTGCCTTTCCCAATCCCTACCATCTTACTTTTCCCTCATGTTTCCCCACACACACTTTGTGACTAGCGACAGAGCAGACACACCTATCTATACACACTTTACAATGTCAATAAATATGGACCACAGCTCTTTAATTACGTTCAAAGTCTCCAAGACCTGGTATAATGTAACTCATATCCCTTAATTTTATTAGCCAAGATTTTAGAAACAAAGTCCAGACATACATATTATCCAAATAAACCAAACACTTTGCAGCCCTCATCATCCTCAGAACATGATCATAATCACACACATGTGCATAGGCGACATATTTTTTTCCTTCTGGTGTACCTATATTTAATCACTTGTAGCTAAAAATCTGTGTAAGGAGATCACCCCAGGAGCTACAGCCATTAGCTACCCAGTCATTCATTGCAAGGAAAGTCAAAGTCAACATCAATCTTCTATAGAGATTTTTGTAATGTTCTTAAACATATCTGCAGATTTAGACAGTTTCATTGCATTTCTGGACATAACTGTTTTATCATAGTAGAGACAGTTTAGGTAATAAGCCTGTGTACAAGTTTAAGTTTCAGCTGGTTCTGTAAACACTAGCTGTAAATATAGATGTCATCTCAAAAAAGGCAACAGATAAACCAAACAACTATCAATATATCTCCTTGGAAGTGGATTTTTTTTTTCCATGCAGGCTCTTTGTACTAACTTTGCTTTTACAGTAAGCCATTCAAGGACAATAATGCAAACCCAATTGTTGGGTAGGACAGCGGGTCTTTTCCCTGAGGAAAAACCAGCCTGGATAGAAAAGAACTTTCTTCAAATCACAGGGAAATGTTGTGCCCTACAAAGTGTAAACAACCTTCAGCAGAAAGAAGTAAGGATTTACAGGCTCTTCTCTCAATAGGCTAGCATCAAATCTTGGGCCTGATGAAAGAAGCTAGAAGCTGATAAGCAAGGACTGCCTCTAGAAGATTAATATGCCTTCCAAATCTACAATGTAGTGTTTATTTGCATGCATGCATCTTCTCAGAATCCTATTACTAGTCCTCTTGCTGAGCACCCCTTTGTCCCTGAAAGACAGCTGAACAAACAGGACCAAAATATTGCAAGGACCAAAATATTGCGAGGACCAAAATATTCTCTTGTACAGATGGCTGCAAGGCAAAACCTCACCACAAGAAGTGGGACTGCTGTCCTGCCACCTCCTAGAGCATCCAGAGCTAACAATAAGCATCCAGCACCATCTTGGTTCTCAGAGTTTCACAACAGAGGCAAGTTAGCATCTAGAAATATTAAGCGCAGTTTTGTTTCCAAGCAAAAAGCCATGCAGTATGTTACAGCACAGCCTATGCATTTAAAAGCACTCACTGAAGATTTTGTCCCTTCCTAAGAAAAACAGCACACGCCCCACTCATTCAGAAATGAGGGAATTGTAGCCTCCTGACATTTTATACTCAAATAGCTCTCTGAAGATACAGCTTATATACTTTCATACTGAATCAGATTCATTTAGGTGGGTGGTGAATTGAACCTCCATATGCTAGGTTTAAAAATGCTTCAGGAGGGAAAACATCATGTAAGATATCACATCTTTCGATTTTTCCCATACACACGCAAATTATTTTGAACTCCTAAGTCATTAAACTCCTTCTATAGTAATACTTTACTTAAGCACACTTCATCTGAACTCACCACAAAATTTCACATAATTCATATTTCACCCAGGAAAGAGAGTGGTATTACAGCACTTGCTGAATTGCCAGTAACTATTACCAAGTAAGTGTGCTGAATTCTAAGCAGAGATTTAAAATCTAAGCACTTTGATAGAGGCAAGACACATTTGCCTTGGTTAATACATAGGAAAACCACAGCGTATTGGGTCAGCCCATTGCTCCATTCTTAAGCAGCTGGGTTTGGCCAGCATCAGAGGCCTCTACAAGGCTAGGCAGACTCTTGCCAATACGTAGCTCTTCTCAAGTGAAGTGATTCCATTTTTATAGCTCTGTGTATACTTTGCATTTGCTCTGTTTCAGTTCAGGTAGAGAAGGAAATGCACAAGCGTGTCTTGGGCTCATAGTCCACCTGCACCAACATACAGCTGCTCCTTAAATTGCTACTGACATATCATCTCAACCTTCTCCTGCACACAGGGCAATCACCTGCAACAATGACGCACAGGTGGGACTTTTGTCCCACATTTATGACTACAGCTCTGACGTTAATACCTTTGAAAGCAAACTTGACCAAAAATACCAGAGCAAATGTCTTTTAATTCAGGATCCACAGTGAGATCTGTATTTCAGAGCCACTCTCTAGAAAGTAATTTTCATATCTGGGCAAGCTGATGTCCCAAACCAGCTTGAAAGTTCACTTTTTGAAGCTCAATTACAACATCTACTAAAATGAAGTGTAGTACGATATTCAGCTGTAGAAACCAGAAGGATAAAACGCAATTATATTGCATGTAATGAAACAAAAAATTTGGTATTTTGACTAACAAAAAAGATCGTATTTCTGCCACACATCTGGGAAATACTACTAAAGAAAGGTTTTCGTAAACAGATGAACATTCCCCTGCAGAAGAACAAGAATTACCACACAAAGAATGAAGCCATTAGATTACTTCTGCTCCACCTCAAATGAGGCTAAACAGGAAAATAATGATTTTCTTCCTCTTCCTTAAAAAACAATAAAGAGATAAAGCAACTTTATACCTCATCCAAAGAAAATAAGCTTTTTACTAAGATTCTTTTTCAACGTTCATTTTAAAAGTCTTATTTTAAGCAGACCGTATTTCAGAAGAGACAAGATGATGTATCATCTCCTTTTGTTGTTATACATGAATATGTCCCCCAGCCTGTCAAACATTGAAGGGTAAGCTGAGATTCTTAAAACCCTACGAGGCTGACTTGTTTTTAAATTTCTTATAGATCATCTTTTTTTCTGAAGACACAAAGATTGTGAAAACAGACATCAAAGAAATCAGCCAATTTTCCAAATTCAGTAGTCACAAACCATGTGAGCGAAGGGATGAAATAGTATCAAACTTCACGACAGCAATGTTGAAATTCCCATGTTCTTTAAACATGGAAAAATTGGAGACACCTTTCAGACCACACACTTTGGCCTACCTCATTTGTAGAATGGAAAATACTCCTAGCAAAAATCGTCCAATAATAATAGTAGCATTATTGGTATTTTAAATCTGTGACATGTTTTTCAGCATGTATTTAGTTCTAGAACCACTTAGTTTAATAACATGTCTGCAGCAGCTGCAGTGAACTGCAGATCACTTCTCTACTTACCAGGGAAGTCCAATGAAAATGGAATGGAAGTGTTCTGTTCATCAAAGGGTTTCCTTTGTGTACCTGTATGACAGTGTGAGAAAGACACTAAAATAAATTGTTGATTAAAACATAAGATTTTTGCCACGCGTTGACATAGCTTAACTACAAAACTGCCTTTAATTCCCCTAAAATTATATAAAGAATGCAGTCAAATAATTTTAGTGGACGGTTTTTAGCTTCCATGAAGAAAATATTACATTATCAAACATGTTATGCATTTGTATGATGATGCTTTTTAGAGTAACATCTACCTTCCAAAGGATTTTTTATGCTATTGCACATACTATAAGCTCTGCAAACATTTTTAAAAGCTGCATACGTGCTGTAGAGCAAGCTACAGCCTTGACTACTTAGATTGTTTTATTAAGCACATCACATGCATGAATTAGGGCTTTTTTTAATGTAAAAAGTGCTGATATATGTATGTGTTTGTGCGTGCACTCTTTTCACATTTGTATGCAAAAATTGTATGTCTGGAAACAGTGTCTGTCTCAGCTTTGTCCATGGCATAGCACACCAGGAATCACTATGGTTTGCTGTATGCTTCAAAAGTAATATTTGCTTATATATAATGTCTTTGAATTTTCCAAAGAATTAATCAGTGTTACCAAGACAGTTTCAGAGGCAATAATACAACCCTCAAATCCTGCCTTGCTGTACATTGTCCTTAAGACATCAGACTAAAGCACTTGTGTTGTTTATGAAGCAGCTATAAAGTTTGGGATGATACTTCCCTCATCTATTCATCAGCTAAGACAAACGAGCTGATTTTATAAGTGCTCCTACTTCATTTCTGTAGAAACAGAAAACAATAAATTTGATGCATTGCTGAAATTTTTGAGGGAGTACGTGGGTAAATCACGACTTTGGAAGTGTGAGTAACAGTTTTAGGAAGCCACTCCAACAGCATTTTGCGTTATCTTTTGTGTGGTAAGTTATCATTAAAGTTGGGTAAGGAAGGCTTTTTGTTTTCTTCACCTACTGAATTAAAAATGGAACTGCTTTAGGGGAGAGAGAGATCAACTGCTGTGGTTTTCTTTCTCTGATGAAATAATAAAAAAATTGTTCAGTTCAATCAGTGGGACCTATAGCAAAGCTCTTGGCTTTCGGGCTCGTGGAAGAAAAGCAATGAAGGGCAGCAAGTGGATTTTAACCTTGCCTCGAGCTCTCCTTCCTGGCTAGACTATACAGGACATCCCAGTGAATGGATGTCCTGCTTTGTACAAACACAGAAAGTTGCAGAGGACAAAGGGGTGAGACCAACTCTCCAGTACAACAGCTACTACAGTTCAAATGTCTTCTTTCATGACTTACTCCATAACGTTCAGAGGGATTGAGGTGAGACTGAGTGGCTGCTAGTTTTCCAGATCCTCCTTCCTTCCTTTTCTGAAGACAGCAGTAATGCTTGGGGTTTATAGTCACTGGAGAATACCTGCAATTGTTGTGACATTTCCAATACTGGAGAGCAGCTTTGCAACCGTGGCTCTGTCCTGCATGACCTTCAGACATATTCCATCTTTTCTCCCGGGCTTATATAGGCACAGCTCATTGAAAGAGTAACAACAGTAAATGTTGCCAATTCTGGATATTTTCTAAAGGGAATCACACACAGTCATTCTCACTGTGTGAAAACAGGTTATCATCTCAACCAAAAACAGCTTCTGGAACTTTTCCAACAGGCACAGAAATGGAATATGTATTTTTTAAATTATTATTATTTGTTTAATTGCAGCACGCAGAAATTCTCATATTTTTGAAGAAATTTTTAAAGATATAATGAAAATAATTAAACAAGCACACATTCTGATAGCTCTACCCAGTGTTACATTACAGATGACAAAATTAGAAAAGGGGAATGCTTTCTCAAAGCCTAATGTAACATGGTGGGCATTACAGATTTTCAAGCTTTATGGTATCTCACACAGGTATTAACACTCATTGTTGCCATTTCTGATTACAGAATCTCATTTCTAAGATTTTGAATAATCAGGTAAGTATGAGTCGGAAAAATATTGCTGCTTTAATATACACAATCAATAACGGTGAGGGGGCAGAGAACAAAACCTCTTATTATTATAAGTAAAAAAAATCTTTCTTCATAACTACCTAGATTTATTTGGAAAAAAAATTGTTTTCTTTACTGAGTGAAATTATCATCAATTTATGTGTAGCTATAGCAACTTCCACGAAATATGAAAAGGAAAAATGGATAAAGCAGAACAATAACTTTGCAGGGAGAACTGTAACAAATAAAACTGATTTTTTTCAAAAACGGAGTGCATTTCCATTTAAAAATGATCCCCTCAAAAAGGAATTAAAACTCTCCCAACATCCTGGTTTTTAGCCTACAATCAGTTTTTATAGCTGGAAACCTGTCAAGGAAAAATGAGTCCATTTTCTACAGCAAGAGAGGAAAGAGCTTCAGAAAGAGATTTTTAACTGCTTACAAAACCAGGCTTTTGCTTCAGATTTAATCCTATAATCACACACAGTATGCAGACAGAAAATGTACAGTATTTACTTGTAGTTGAATTGACTGAGAAAAGTGTTACTGTTAGATATTTGCCTTATCTTAAGAAGCATTAAATCTGCTGGATGTGATGAAATCTGTTCTAAAGTGTTTATCAAAAACTGTGAAAATCGGCAAGATTAGTAACACGGCAATGTCATCATTTGTCTAGTCAAGGGTAAAAGGTTCTTGGAAATGGGAGAAGTAGAGAATATTTACTTCGATGAGTAATCTCAGAAATGTTGACATATTAGGCTGGAAAAGCCTGGAATACAGGCATTGTTACTATACAAGATTCTTGAATACAGTATCAAACACTTTGCATAGCTTTCAGCGTGCTTTGGCCAAAATCCCAGACAGAGCACTGATTCCCAAGGCTTATGCATTGAAACTAGTGCCCTAAGCACGAGCTCAGTCACTCACCGCAGTGAATGCCAGCTAAGGGAAAAGAAAATGCCTGCTTACCTGATCTCCTGCTGACACAGAGAAGGAGAATGGAGTGTGGTCCTCCAGCATGGGTAGCTGATGGGCGTGGAAAGAGTTGGAAGTCCCCTTGTCATCAGCAGAGACATGGGAACGGCACTTAGTCACTGTGGAAGACTTGGATGGGTTCTTCATGTGCAACATACAGGTTCTAGGTATAGGCAGATTGTTTCAGAGTTTGTGCTTAGAAATCTACTCTGTATCTTATATCTCTGAATCAATTTAGTCAAAACGTAAATAAAAATAAAACAACAATTTTTTTCTACTTATTTGGGAGACAGTGGTGGTGTTATTCAGTCACCAACATGTTCATGTTAAAAATCGGGTATCTGGCAAAACATGAAAATTGTGAAAGCATATAAGAAAGGTAGATGTGTTTATAAAAAAGAGGGGTTAAACCAGTTACATTTAAGCAATAACTAGGCCTGTTAAGGAAAAAGGACAGATAACAGATCTTTGACAGGAAAAATGTATGTAATATTTGTTTTAAAATAAGGAAGAATTGAGCAGGAACAGTGTGTAAAATGGAGATCTCACTTGTCTTTAGTAAAAAAGAAAAAAAAGGCAATTAAAAAATAAACCACTACTTTTTGACAAAGGGAAATTCATGTCCAACGTTACATACCATGTCTCAGGCTGGGGCCCTTTTAAAAGTGTCTTGCATCTGTCTTACAAAGGCAGTATGTCCTTGGAAATCTGTGATGTTAGATGTTAACACTAAAAGCCTATGCTTTTTATTGGATACTTCATATTTTCATTCCTTCCAAACATCATATGCTTGTGCAAAATGAGCCAAAAGAATTAAATAAAATTGTCCTTCTTAATAGCAGCTTGAGAGGTAATTAGTTCATTAAACAGAGACCTCTGGGGATGCTCAAAGCACGCTGCCACCTTCACTTTGAAAATACACTGCTGCTCCTCAGCCTGCCGGCTCCACTGAGAGGGGGAACCGTACCCCTCTGCCCAATAACACTCCTTACGGATTGCTCCCTCGAGCGATGTGCCATGTCGTGCTGCACGGGATCAATGGCGTCGCCCCCCGCAAAGCGAGAGCTGAGCCCTGTCATCACGGCTCATTGCCGCGCGGTCTGACGAGGGCTAGCCCAGCTCCGCGATTCCCAGCATGGCACAGCGCATTAGCGTTTGTTAGCTCTGCAGTTGATTTGGCTTCGGAGAAATACAGTTGCGATGCGGATTGGTAAACTGGTTTTAATCGAATCACACAGCCTGGCTGTAATCTAATTTAACAGCATCCATGAACGACCTCTTGCTGGATAATATCCTATGGTGCAGAGTGTAAATGGAGTTGGTAACAAATAGGAAGGCCAGATCTGGGGATTTATCAGTATCTTTCAAGATACATCTATTGGCTGTATTTACGATGGGTTATTTGAAGCATAGAATCTTCTTGTAAGATGTAGGAAACACATGTTGTTTGGAATCTGCGGGGATTTAACGTGATATAATATCATTTCCCAAATGACATGAATGATAACACCAGTGATGCAACGACTACACTTCTGGCTAAAAGTGATACCTGTACTGTTGCTTTATTTAGGTATAATATTACAGGATTTTATTTTATTTTGTTCTGAAAAGCTTTTAAGAAAAACTGAAAAAGTCAGACAAAATAAAAATTAGTATATTGAAAATCTAATGAAAAAATAATGACCAGGTTTTTTTTCTAAAGTGAAATAATTTTTTTGTTAAATGTAAAACAAAAATGTAAGTAGAATCCACAGCATATGAATAAAATTCCTTTCAGCTGCATTGCCTTCCGGCTATGCAGACTCTCCACTTCTGTGGCACAGCTAGTTTATTTTTTAAGAGTGCCGTGTCCATACTCAATATTCATGTAATTAGGTATTTTGACTGACTTCTCACATCCTGAAACTGAATGAGCAATTTTATATAATAAATTCCATCATTCCAGGTGGTGAAAGTCAGCAATTTTTTTCTATTCATCTAGAAAGCCCAGGAGATAGATCTCCTAAAGACAGCTGGATTGTCCCATATTGTATTTTAAGTTTGAGGTGCCCACTGCACTGCATCTTGGCGGGTCCCCCAAAAGCTGCTTTATTTGTCTCTGTTCCTTTCCCTTGACATGAGCATCAACAAATGTCAGCAAACCAAGGACGTTTGTGATGCTACTGCAGTCATGCAGAATAAGAGCTCCTAATACAAAACACAGCGTGCGTTGAGACATACAGTCTGCTCTTTTCAAGCTATTGCTGCTTGGCACCCATGAAGTCCTAGTGAACTACTCCAGCCAACCCATGAGCAGGAATTTGCCATCCAAACAGATGGCTGCAACTGCAGGCAGCCAAGAGACTACATTTTTTTTTTCATGATGTGTGGGTGTTGACAGCATTTCCAGACATAAATCCAAATGGCTGTCAGTTCTGAGCTTCTTGTCTAAAGGGGATATGTCAGCGTTAATCTACCTCTGAGACAGATTATCCTTCACAATAGAAAATCTTCCCCTTATTTATAATTGGTTTACTCTTAACACTTGCAGATCTTTCTTTCCTGAGCTGTTAGGTAGTGGGTTTTGGATACCTTCAGCTACAATTCATGTTGGAAGTAGATGGATCTCAAGAAAAAAAGTCTAAATTGCACACAATTCAGGGGTCTGATGTTTAATCCAATACATAAGGCTAATTACAAGATAGCATAGAAGCACTGTTGCTGAAGAAGTTTTTTGGCTTTATGCATGTTTATACACAAGATAAAATACAGGCACATACTTGTTCTGTGTTTACAAACAAATGATTTCACATTCACTGTACTATTGTCACATACTGTCAATGCTGTGTAAGGTGCTTATGATCAGGAAGGCTCCTCATTCGCAGACAGGTCACAGTAGAATTGCCACACTGTTTTTTAAAGGGCGATGCTAATATATGTAATAAGAACACATGACCTGTCAGGATTTAGTGATGAACGGTCAAAATCAGCTAGGTAAGGCTTTAATGCATAGCTAGTCTACATAGCGTATGTAGAAGCGTTCCAACAACCCTTAATTAAATAGAGTGGTGAACCAAGTATTAAAAAGCTGATTTCAGCTAAATCCTCATACCAATAACCACTCTGGCACTGCCCAATACATATATAAATATTAGAAAATTAAAGAATGCATGGAGGCAACAGCAGAGGACAATCCCTAGTCTGCCTCAATACACAAATACAGTTAGATGGTGTTTGTAATAAATCAGTGACAGAATGTTTCCATCAGCCTTAATTTGCACTTAGCTTCTCTATTAGCTCACATCAGCCTTAAAATAGTCTTTGTTTATGCATTATGTCCTGCGGTACAGTAAATTGCCAGAGCCTTCTGTATCCCAGACCTCAGATGAACCCTTGACAAGGCATGGTCATTCCAGAGAAACAGTATCAGCTCAGTATTAATTAGAGAAATGTGCATGAAAACTCTCAGTACAGTTAGTTCCATCAGGCAAAATGAGCTTTCTTTGGCTCACAAGATTATGGCAGCCCACAACAAAGCACGTTATAAGCTATTTTCTATCTTAAGATCAATTAAAGAAAGATAAAGATAAAAAACCTATAAATTGCATTCTAATTTTCTTTTCAACAAAAGACAGATTGATTTGAGAAGGCCTAAAATACTTTTAACCCTGGTACTCACGTGGCTTCCTTCATCTAAATGCCATACTAATACCTGTCATTTGATTAGGAGTTGGGAAGCGGCAGAGCCTTCTAAAAATTGATGTAGCTTTTCTCCCACAGCTCCATGCCCTGGTAGTGATGCTTTTCATATCTCTTGGGGATGACTAAAGGTTAAGATACTTTAGCTTGAGGCACTGCTGAAACATAGAGATGATGCTTTGGTGTCTTCATTCCCAGGTGAACTCATGGAAACAATTTCTGTGCCTTCAACTGCTCAAGAATAAGGCTATCCATCTGTTTATTTGCCATGTTATGACAGCACTTAAAAGGCTTTATGAGTGTATTTACAGAGAAGACAATCATTAGTGAGGAAAGGCTGAGGATTCTATGATTCTATGATCTTATGAGGAAAAGCTGAGGGATCTGTGGCTGTTTAGCCTAGAGAAGAGGAGATTGAGGGGAGACCTCATCACTCTCTACAACTACCTGAAGGAAGAGGTTGTAGAGAGGCGAGGGTTGGTCTATTCTCCCTCGTGGAGAGTGATGGGACGAGGGAAAATGGCCTTATGTTGCACCAGGGAAGGTTCAGGTTGGATATTAGAAAGAATTTCTATACTGAAGGGGTTGTCAGCCATTGGAACAGGCTGCCCAGGGAGGTGTTTAAGCGATGGGTGGATGTTGCACTGGGGGATATTGTTTAGTAGTTTGATAGGGCTGGTACAAAGACTGGACTTGGTGATCTTCTAGGTCTCTTCCAGCTGATATGATTCTTTGATTGTATTATTCTATGACTAAGAGGCCTCCTGGGCTCTCCGTTTGAAAACAAGTCATTCAGGTACCCAGATGGTTCTGCCTGTCAGAGGGACAAGGACTTCATAAATTCATTTTCTCATCTCCAGGAGCCCACCCAAGAGCCAGGTTTCTGGGAGACAAAGCCCTAACCTGCCCAGAGGCACCACAGTTTGAAGTGCCACATTGCTCTCATAAGCTTGCCATGGACAACTATATTTTCTCCTGTGGATCCTGGAAGCGATGTGTACAGGTTGCAAATTCAACATGAAAAAAGGAGTATCTCACATAGATTATCAGCAGCTGCACATGAGGTACTCATTTGAAATTCTCCCATAATTGTAAAGGGCCCCTTGAGAAGAACAAATAAGCCCTGCCATGTTTCCTAATCTTGCTACACTAGTTATACAGAGAAATGTTCGCTCCTAATGATGACACAAAAGCTGCTGTAAGCTCTTCTTCTGCAACGCCGCTGCTTATATCAGCTATTATTCAGTTATTCCATCCTAACAGTGGAGAATCATTTTTGTGCTTTTCATTCTTCCTCCCAGAGGGCAACAGATGTAATAACTTATTCCCTGTCTGGCACATTAAGGCTTGAAAAATTAATGCAGTGCTGCTGAGATTTCCACTTTCCGCTTTACTTAGAGTGCCAAAGCTTTGAATTTCAGTGAAAAAATATTAAGTAATAAAAAGCTTATTTTAAGTTTGTTAATGTACTTGTCTGTTTTAATGCCTTTCTGTGGTTTCCACAAAATAAGAATTCCAGTGACTAATCTTCCTGAATTTCTCTTGCTTCTAAGCTATTACTCTACTGTCTAATTGAGATCTCTTCCATTTCTAAATTATACCAACTAAAATTTAAACACTGTTGTCAACTGTATTATGTTAAAAAATAATCAATTAAGAATACCAAACGAATATAGATATGCTTTTGCAATGTTTTATCAGGCCACTCACAAAAAGTTCCCAATCACAGTACCCTACAGCTTAATCATTCACATATTGCTCTGTAGATCCTAGTTTACGATTTATACCAAGGTCTACACATTCTTTCAAAACTATTGTCCAGTTATATGAATTTTGTAAAAGAGAGTAGTAGTTCAGATCAGATTTCACCTGTGTTTTATTGCTTTTGCCAATGAAAAACAAATAATGCAGTTACTACATGGAGCTCGCCTGGGGTTTTGATAACCCGGACACAAGGCTTGCCGCAGAAAATCAGAGCTCACCTAACTGAAGATTTCATCACAGAGGGTCCAGAGGGTGTCACAGAGATAAATGCATCGTATAACCCTTTGAAGAACCACAGGGGATGGGTTTATGTACACAAATGTGTTTCCCTCTAAATAGCACTATCTAATCATTCACGTTGTATGCCTTCAATAGGCACATCTACAAAGTGTCTACCGCTGCAATTAATAGATGCATATCAAGCGATTATAGTGAAAGAAAAAAGAAACAAGTAGTAGAGTGAGAGTTGAAGAAGGATGAGAATGAAATCAGACCTGGGAACTACTCTTCCTCCAAAAATAATGGGCTCCTGAGTTGGTAGACAGAGACGGGGAGTAGAATACCCCTCCTGTAACCCAGAATGAAGTAGTTAGTGACCTGCTGTGCCACTTAGAGCCCAGCAAGTCCATGGGTCCGAATGGGATTCATCCTAGGGTGCTGAGGGAGCTGGCGGAAGAACTGGCTAAGCCACTCTCTATCATTTTTGACCGATCTCGACTAACTGTGGAGGTCCCAGATAACTGGAGGTTGTCCAACGTGACATCCATCCATAAGAAGGACCAGAAGGAGGATCTCGGGAACTATAGGCCTGTCAGCCTGGCCTCGGTGCCTGGCAAGGTTATGGAGCACATCATCGCAAGTGCCATCAAGTGGCATGCAGAACACAACCAGAGGATCAGGCTCAGCCAACATGGGTTTAGGAAAGCAAGGTCCTGCCTGATCAATCTCATGGCCTTCTGTGACTGGGTGACCCACCTAGTGGATGAGGGGAAGGCTGTGGATGTGGCCTACCTTGATTTCAGCAAAGCCTTTGACACAGTCTCCCACAGAATCCTCCTGGAAAAGCTGGCAGCCCATGGCTTGGACGGATGCACCCTTTGCTGGGTAAAAAAATTGGTTGGATGACTGGACCCAGAGAGTGGTGGTGAACAGTGTTGCATCTACTTGGCGTCCGGTGACCAGTGGTATGCCCAGAGATCAGTGCTATTCAACATCTTTATTGTCAACCTGGATGACAAGATTGAGTCTACCCTTAGCAAATTCGCAGATGACACCAAGCTGGGGGGAAGTGTCAATCTGCTGGAGGGTAGGAAGGCACTGCAGAGGGACCCGGACAGGCTGGGTCAATGGGCTGAGGCCAAGAGGATGAAGTTCAACAGGACCAAGTGTAGGGTCCTACACTTTGGCCACAATAACCCACTGCAGCGCTACCCACTGGGGGAGGAGTGGCTGGGGAGCGGCCCAGCAGAGAGGGACCTGGGAGTACTGGTTGACAACTGGTTGAACATGAGCCAGCAGTGTGCCCAGGTTGCCCAGAAGGCCAATGACATCCTGGCTTGTACCACAAACAGTGTGGCCAGCAGGAGCAGGGATGTGATTATGCCCCCGTGCTCAGCACTGGTGAGGCCTCACTTCGAGCCCTGTGTGCAGGGCTGGGCCCCTCACTGCAAGAAAGACATTGAGGGGCTGGAGCGGGTCCGGAGGTGAGCAACGAGGCTGGGGAAGTGACTAGAGGGAAAGTCCTATGAGGAGAGGCTGAGGGAGCTGGGGGTGTTTAGCCTGGAGAAGAGGAGACTCAAGGGGGACCTTATCACTCTCTACAACTGCCTGAAGGGAGGGTGTAGTCAGGTGAGGGTCGGGCTATTCTCCCTAGCGACTAGTGACAGGACGAGGGGGCACGGCCTGAAACTGTGTCAGGGCAGGTTTAGATTGGATCTCAGGAAGCATTTCCTCATGGAGAGGGTGATCGGACATTGGAACACACTGCCCAGGGAAGTGGTGGAGTCACCATCCCTGGAGGTCTTTAAGGAAAGGCTGGATGGGGCACTTAGTGCCGTGATCTAGCTGATGTAGTGGTGTTGGGTCAAAGGTTGGACATGATGATCTCAGAGGTCTTTTCCAGCCTCAATAATTCTGTGATCCTGTGATTCTCTGATTTTTTTTCTACCCTCTCCTAGACATTCACAGTAACAGAGACGAAACAAACCCTTGATTTAGAATTTATCTGTGCAGAAGTCAGTTCTTAGTGTCAGAATTCTTACCCAAAAGGACAGGGTGGAAAGTCTCAAATTAAATACATAGATTCAAAATGTATCAGCAGTTACATGATGACAAAGTCCCAGGCAATCTTCCCTAACACCACAGAGCATTTGCTAATGCTACTGTTTGTGTATTCCAAGTCTGCAGGCTTGGAAACCAGCATTAACTACCTGTCATATCAAGCTGTCCTTTAACTCCTCCACACAGTCACTTAGCTCTCTTTTCCTCATAGAATCGTATCAGCTGAAAGAAACCTAGAAGATCATTGAGTCCAGCCTTTGTCCCAGCCCTATCAACCTACTAAACGATTGCCCCCAATGTAACATCTACCCGTCTCTTAAACACCTCCAGGGACAGTGACTCAACCACCTCCCTGGGCAGCCTGTTCCAACGGCTGACAATCCTTTCAGTAAAGAAATTCTTTTTAATATCTAACTTGAACCTCCCCTGGTGCAACTTAAGGCCATTTCCCCTCATCCTATCACTCTCCATGAGGGAGAATAGACCAACCCTCGCCTCTCTACAACCTCTCCCTTCATGTAATTGTAGAGAGCAATGAGGTCTCCCCTCAATCTCCTCCTCCTTGGGTAGAAATCCTCAAGTAATTTCTCCTCTGTCCTCCAGGCTCCTGGCTGGGCCCCAGTGAGCACCGAGCATTAGAGCACAGACTTCATATTTCCAGTCTCTGGCAACACTTGTTCCTTTATTCCACAGAGAGGCATCTCTGTTTCCTTAAAAGCTGGCTTTGCTGATTCAGGCTTCTTCATCTCAGCAGATTTCAGTTCAGAGTTTGATCTATCAGCATCAAAGACATCCTTCTGTTCAGAGCACGCCTCAGTGATCAGACAATAGGCAGCAGCAAAGTTTCAAATGAGGCTAGTAGTTCCCTGGGAGACCAAATGCAATTAATAACATGTTTTTCTGCAAGGAGCAAAGCTAATGAAGCCTGATTTCCTAGATGATGAGACATTCATCTTCTACCCTGTCTATAAACTGTTAAACCAGTTACTGCTGTAAACCAAGCTCCTCTGCCTCACGCCTCCCATCTCACCTGCCAATCTCACCTTACCCAACTTCCTCCCATATTTTACCACAATAAATAATCTTCTTGTTTAAACAGTCATCTTTGACAATCATCCACTTTCTTCCTGCTTCTACCAGGACCTCCACAGGGTCCTCAGCTGCTTCTGTGAACATCTATTTGGTCTATCACTTGCAAGATGACACTGGCTGTGGCTAGCCCAGGGCCATGTATGTACTCAGGAGCCAGTAAACTGCTGCCAGGCAGAAGGAGCAACGTTTGCACCTTCAGCAAAAGGCATATTAAAGCACACAACAAACTAGCAATTTTAATGAAAACCATAGGCACTTCACAGCTATGAGACCTCAGTTCAGCCAGAGTTGCCAAGTTTGGCTGAAACAGGCCAATAAATGCAGAAGTTATCAAGAAGCATTGGACAAGTGAGACAGAAGGAGCAAGAAGACACAGTGTGAGCGTCAAAATTTTTCTTTGAAAACCAGGCGACTGAAAGAACGAAGAAGCCTTTCAACAGCTCAGCTGTGACCCTGACTCAGCCACATATGTTGATCAGGATCTGCTACAAACTACTGCAGTATGACATTGACCTTTTTTTTTTTCAAATAACAATATAGAAACTGTAAATTTATCAATACCTAGACAATGATAGTTGACTACCATTTTAAAAATTAATGACATTAAGATAGAAGTTGATCAGACTGACATGAAAGAGACTGTAATTTAAGTCATTTGGTTCTCCTCCAGTGTGTGATTAAACTGGATTAGCCTCTATCAGATGATGTGGGAGCACACTTAGAGGAAACCTCTGAGCATAGCTATCCAGCTGCTCAAGGGACTCACTCTGTGGACCCTGGATATAACTTCTGAATATAGTATTTAATCCTATTAGTAGGAATGTGAATGGGTAATTACTTTCATTTAGAGCTGCTCACCAAAATTTTTAAGCCAACGTCTGACTCAATCTAGAAACAAACACATGTGCTGTTAGCTGGGATTTAGAACAAGCTATACAGATTGAAGTGTCCAGTATCTATGGAACTACTTAATGACAACTCTTACATATTCTCTAGATTAACTGATCTGTACCTTGTCTTCAAGGTCAGCAGTTGCAGGTGGAAACTGAGTTGAATCTGCAAAATCCTCTTTCAAGAGAAGTTTTTGTTTAGCAGGCAGCAACTCAGGGAAAGGGAATAGTTTTTACGAGATGCTGCCTATCTTCTGGCCAACAGCTTTCTTATAGTTCACAGCATATTGTGATTCCTGCTGCTTGTAGTACGTCTGCAGGGCTTGTTTACAGATTTCTCTTTCTTCTTATTATGAAATCCAGTTCCACAGATAAAAAAAAATGAAGGAGCATACTATCACTATGAGCATAGTAGTGGGCAATTTAGTCCACATATTCAAAGTTCAACAATGTTTTTTTGTGGGTTTTTCTTTTTTTTTTTTTTTCCCAGATACAAAGAGTCATAGGGATGTAAAACAGCTTTACTAATTGCAGATGTTGAAACTGAGGAATAGTCTCTGCAAAGGGCCTGCAATAAATGTCCTGATTTCCCATAATCTCTCCAGAGACACCACATTTATTAAACAACGCTATGATTGCCTTGTTAATTTCTGGGTTTTGTGGTCAATTACATTTGAGTAAATGGATGTTGTCATTCTGATCAGATCATTTACACTTTTGTATTTAGTGCTTTACACACAGAAATTACAGAATTGCATCTTTTTCTGAGAGGAGAAAGTTTCTGGCATGACTCATTCACTATGAAAGATCTTTTGTTCGCACCATGTAAGATAGCTACTTGGAATCTAATTATTTCACTTAGGTTCTTCTTTTAACTTGCTATTAAAAACTAAGATGATCATGCCTTAAATTTAAACTAGCTGATCACAGGAGATGAAAAACAATATATTTCTTGAATTTGAACAGAAATACAATCAAAGGGAAATTGTTTGTTTGTTTATTTTATTTCAAACCGTAAACTAGTTCTTAACTGAGGGGCAGAAGAAAGATGCATCAAATGTCTTCACTAAGAGGAACTTAATAGCATCTTGGACAAATAATCAAAAGAAAAACAAGGTTACAGGACAGACAGATGACAACTTAAATCATTTAGTTTATACCAGACATGTCCTATGTTGAGTTCTATCTAGTGTAAAACTGTGCTACATTGTGCTAGATTATAGGCATTGACTATTAGCTCTTGCATTTGTAGAAAATAAATGTTTATGAAAAGAAATTATTTAATTTTCAAGACAAAGAGTTCCTGAAAATTAATTTGTTAAACATCTGCAAAGCCAAGGAGAAATATTTCACAGCAGCAGTGATCGAAAAACTCTGACTGAGGATTTACAAAGCATGTGTGAAACTATTTCAGACAGTTGTTAATCACTGGCTTAAAAATCAGCAGGCTTTCTGAATGCCAGTAGTATCAAGGTGGATGTCACACAGACTGCAAAGAATTATTTTTTTTAATTGGCAACACCTGAAATGGATATGAGAGAGATTCTGTAGGCAGAAGATACAGAAGTGATAGAGCACAAATGCTGCATTCATTGCACAAGTAACCTTTCACAAAACATTCATTGAAACATTGGAAAATTTGCAGAACATTTTGCTTTAACTGGAGGGAGGGGAATAAAATAAAAATATTTTCTGAATCAACCCTCTCCAAATGTGAAGAAAATGAGTCTCAAAAACAGGAGAGGGAAGAGGACAGAAAGATGAAAAGTAAAAAGGAGACTAAAGCCATTTACAGCATTCCAAGATCATTCTAAGACAGTGAAGCTCTTTGTGACAGACTCCAAACCACTTATTAGAATCATAGTCTGGGTTGGAAGGGACCTTTAAAGGTCATGTAGTCCACTCCCTGCTTACCGTGAGCAGGGACATCTTCAACTAGATCAGGTTGCTCTGACCCTGAGGTGAGGTGAGCAAGGAGGCCCTTGCTGTAGGTGACTGTGTGGCTGCTCTGGGTGATCCTGCTCTGGGTGATCCTGCTCTGGCAGAGGGTTGGACTAGATGATCTCTAGAGGTCCCTTCCAACCCCAAACATTCTATGATTCTAGGGGGTTTGTCTGCTGCCTCGAACAGACCTACTGAGTTGGCTGACACAGCTTGCTGGTGCTCCCCAGGTCGCTTTTTCACAGGTGTAGGGCATGGCTGCAGTTGCCCTGGCAACATGCAGGCCTCAATATCTCCACTGACCGTTGGGATCGTTAGTCCGAGTTTAAAACTCCCGCCATTGCCCTGGCAATGCCCAGGCCTGGCCACAGCCCCAGCGCTTCCCTGCCTCAGGAGACCCTAAAGAACATACTCTTTTCTAACATAGGCCGAGCTATTTCACACCAGCTAAGGATCTCAGCACCTAAGCATTTCAATAAACTCAAACCAAGCATGGCTGCTTCGGTTCAATATCAGACCATTCCTTAAAATAGTCCTGGCCAGGCTCAGCTGGAACGTCTTTATGCGTCTGATCATTTGCTCCAGATACACCTCACAAATCCTCCACAACATGTTGCTTGGACTCAGCTACATCAAACAGCCACTGCCAGAAGTTTAGAGTGGCCACTGGACTACCTGTTCAGAATTGATCAGCCTTAAAATAAACGACCACTAATTGCTTTTGAAATTAAACCAGCTCTCCTTCAAGGACTTTCTACCACAAAAACAAATCAATAAAATATTAAGTGCCATTTCTGCTGTTAGGGTAAAGCAGCTGCAGTTTTCTTTCATTCTTCCTCCTTAAAATATAACTAGAATACACAAAAATCTTTAATAACATCCCTGTTTTTACCACGCAAAATGTGCAAATGTTACCTCAAAGACCAAAATGGACATGATTCCTACTTAACATGTTCCAGGGGAGACTAAAACAGTTTTGGGAAAGAATAACTAGTTGTACATACAATCCTTTGCACCACGCAGAGTATTAGGATATAATTTATATTTATTAGACTTTGTGGAGTGCAATAAATCATTGTTTTCATTTGTAGACCATTATTATGGGAGTGATTTAACTGAAGAAATTCTTCCTCATGGCCTATCAGAGTGAAAGGTTAATGGCATAATGAATTCCTGTAAAACAAATAGTAGACTTTCACCATCCTTCAGTCAGCAGGTGGTAAATTAGCAGGTAGTAAAGTGTGTATGCAATCTGCATTCACAGGCCAATAAATAATATTCAGGGGCTAGTTTTACCTGCTCTATTTGACAGTGCATTACTGGGACTATATAGATCCATGGCATCTAGGAAAGGTACAAAGAGCAAAAGGGAGCTGATTTTGCAGTAGCCTTTTAGCACTGATATATGTGAGATATTACCGGAGAGGTATATCTGGAATATTATAGCAATGCCCATAAATTCCACATTGCGCTGTAATAAAGTACTGCTTCTACATGTGGCAAATACACATTCCTATGGTCCCTTCAGCTTGTGACATTTACTCTGCCATCCTATTAATACTGGTGGCATTTCATTGTGGTAATGAATAGCTGAGGGAAAAAAATCCTTAATATGCAGCATCACTCTGAAGGCCAAAAAAAAAAAAACCCTCCTAAAATAATATGCTAGCTCTCACTGTGAAAGTTAAACATATTATCAATGTATTTCTGTGAATGGGCATTAATTATCCATTCAGCCTAAAAGACTTGTGTAATGTGGTGATGCTCTCCATCTACAAGAACTGCTACATTGCAAGGCAATTAAATAAAAGTATGATTAAAAAGGAAGTATATTTCTTTTTTTGTGTGTGATTGTATTCTTTGCCCTCACAAGTCTTAGCTTTCTCCTTACTTTTCATTATTGTAGAAGAACAGGCCTCCAGTTAATTCCTTGATGCATTTATTGATTGTTCTGTAGTACATGAGCCAAGACACAAGACTTGTGTAAGGGGTATTATAGTGAATCCCAATGCGGGAAGTAAATTCAGCAGCTTTGTGCAAGTTTGGATTTTACTCTGTATTTCTTGGGGAAAGAAGTATTTTCTGACAGGTAGTTGGAGGTTTGGGATAATATTTGGAATCCTTTCACCCTGAAGAGAAGAAAATGGGCCAGGTGTCTGAGGGCATTAGGATGCTGCTCTCTTCAGCCTGAACAGATCATATGGTGACTTTTGAAAATTCTGAGTCCCACGTACCTTGTACCACAATGAGCCCTAGAGGCTTGTCTATACCGTGCAATGAAACTGCTCAGTTAAGCTAGGTGGCACAAACTGAACAAAACCCTAGGTCTCCTCCGGGATACAGTGGTCCTAAAATATAAATACTGTTTGCATTTGAAATTTTTTCCTGAAAACCGCCTGTAGCACGAGGCTTGCACAGCACGTGGTGGTGGCAGAGGGAGCCAAGGCTGCTGGGACATCACCGGGGACTAGTGGGAAGAGACTGCTCCCCTGCTAGGCTCCCTGGGGCACTGTCTACAATGGAGCACCCCAAATTGCACCCCAGAGTTATCACAGAGACTGATACTAGCCACAAGTCAAAACTAAATTATAACTAGTTGCAAAGCCTCCTATTAAGCCATATATTTATATTTAATTTTACTGATTTTAGCAACTACTTTTATTACGTTCAGGGTAGTTACTTCTATATAAGTCTATAGATATCTGCTGAGAGAGCAAAAATTTGTAGTTCAGCTCTAAGCATTATACCAAATAACATTCTTATTTGTGAGCTCATTAAAATAAATAAAACAAAAAAACAAACAAAGCAGATGAAGAAATATCATTCAGGGCCCAAACACATATTTTCTAGCTTTCAGGAAAACTTTCTATAAAAAAAATAAATTACTGTTATACTTCTTATTATGGTACTTGAGTGAGGTATGAAAAATTACATTTCCTGAAGTGACAGAATACCACAGAAGCAAATAATACCAACTCAACACTATCAATGTCATTAAATTGCTGTTTCAGTGAGGATAACTGCCCTGCGCAACAACTATAGACAGATCTGGGAACACCATGAGTTAGTTCATACCCTGTTCATTTTCTTTTGATTCGAGTTTGATTTTTCCATCACTCCAATCTCAGTTTAACACTCAGCTTACATTTATAGCAGTCTCAGTAGCCCAAATGGCTGTATCCAGAACATGTAACACCTGTAAGCAGATCAGGCTTTTTATAAAGCAATATTTACCCCAGGAAGTCAGGATGAATTGTTATCTTTCACTCTCTGATCTTATTGTTGAATGGGTGTCTCACTGCTTCCATACCCACAGCAGTGCAAATGCTGGAATTAATAGCAGCTTTTCAAAGAGTATTTATCACTTTTAAACAGACAACATATGACTCAGCATGGGAGTTCAGGGCTTTTATCAGGTGATAAAAAGTGACATGCAGAAGCCCTGCTGGGGCACAGAGATGGCAACCAGCTTCACAAAATGTTTTATTTCTGCTCTGCTTTAAAAACACATAATTGTTGTGACTTCCATGAAAAATAGACAGGAAATTGTAGATTGCAATGTTGCCTTAATTTTGACCATTGCCTTTTTAACCAGGGCCATGCAAAAAGTTCATGTTCAAATATATTGAAATGGTTAGAACAATCTACCCTCTTGCATTTAACTTATGACTTTTAGCACCTGTTTGAGACAGCTTCTCTATTTTTTTTTTGATAATGAGTAGTTTCCACCCGTGTATAACATTGGAAAAAGATTTTGCAGACAAAAACCCCATAACCCCAAACAATGACATGTACCTCTTCATGTTTTTAGGTAATGTCTACTTAGTGTGGAGAATACACTCCAAAATATTAAATAGAGACACGGGTTATGGTATCACACAGCTACTAAGATTATACTTCCATTAATCTCCTGGCTGCAATTCTAAGACCCTCCTGTATAACTCTATCATGTAGGCTGTAATAATTTTGTCAACAGCAATCTAACTACACCACGTCTCTTGAAACTAGAACTGACATCTTAAAAATCTATCACAGAGTCTTTTACGCTGGAACCGGGAGCTGAGGACAGGGAGCCATTTCGATGCTGCTGGCTGGAAATCCTGCCCTCAGCCACGTGCACTGGGTGGTTGGACAAGGTTTCCCAAACGCCTCCCTTCCCTCAGCCCCATCTGCTACGATGGCATGATGCCCGCTTGCCCAGGACGGTGCCAGTGTTGCTCAGTGCCAAGCAAAATGAGTGGAGATGGGCAGTTCGTGAGCAGCATCTCTTCTAATAGAAAGTCCCTCTCCTGCGAGGGCGCTGGTGCACAGGTGCCAAATGCCACTTTACACTTGATTGCATCTGCGGGTACTTACATGCCAAGAGTGGAGCACCTAAATGGAGATGGCAATAAAGACACGAATCTACATTTATGCTTGCCAAAATATTTCCTATGCTCAAATATAAAGCCGTTAGAACAACACAGGGTATCAAATTTGATAAACTAGTCCACAACCTCAGAGAAGCCTGTTAAGCATAATTCACAACTAAAAATGACATCGGGTAACAAAAAATCCATGCGGAAGAAAAGATCCAAACCACAGTTTTGCACCTATCTGAAGGACTATAAAGCACCTGCAACCCTACTATGCTTGTGTGTTCTTTGATACATTTATGGTGGATGTTTAGGGGATGTTAATTAAAGATATTAAGTTAAAACCAATTCAGATGCAAAGGTGCATAGGAAATAAACAACTGAAGGCTCACTAGAAATTGCTTAGCCTGTCTCCTATTTGCCTGCATAGATGTTTCTGTTCTACTCATTCTCTTAACAGGCGAACATGTTAAATAGTTGGCTATTCCATATCTCATAAGCAGACCTTATAAGGTAGAAGATTACAAATATTTACAGATTCTCTTCAACAGACAGTAAGTGTATACCAATTTATTTTTTATTCCTGGACCTTCTTCTTTGTCTGACCTCACTTACTGATAAGCTTCTGGCATACATTTTTATATTTTTTTCCCCTCAGAGGCTATAAATCGTAATGGGTCACAAGTAAATGTTATTTCATTGTAGTGTTTGTACAGCAAGAGACTTCTGTTGCATTAGGAACCATACACACACACACAGAGAAACAAGCTCTCCCATAAAGAGCAAACAGTCCTGTCTAGACAGGGCTCAGAAAGGCATCCTCATTGTTTCTCATCAGCTCATTATTCCTCCCCTCCTGAGATGCAGAAAAAGACTAAAGCAGAAAAAGACATTGCCTCTAGTTTGCCACTTAAGAAGGTGTGAGCCCACAAAATTCTTCTAGTGTTTGTGTAAAGAACAACACACAAAAATTTAATTATCAAACTCTAGACCAGCTAATCTATTTCAGATGCTTTGTTTGCAATAATCAATAAACTCTTCCCAGTTCTTTCTCCTTCTCTCTCCTCTTCTTGTCCATCTGTCACTATTCTAAGACCTGGACCACAAGGATGGCCAGACTGAGTCATAGCAAAGGCTCACCCAGTCCCTACCTGGCCACTCCAGCAAGGACCTGAGGGGGCTGCTTGAGTAAACACAGATCAAGATGCTTCCTACAGTGCCCTATTGGTAACTGGGATTATCTATCCAGATCTCTGAGAGCTTCAGTTCATGCCTTTTTGTTTGCTTTGTTCGTCGGGTTTTTTGTTAAGCTCTTCAGTCTATTTTGACTGTAGCTAAGGTTTTCACAGGTGATTTTTCACAGCACCTTTTTTTTTTTTAACAGAGAAACTGTACTATTTTGTTAACACTTTATATTTCAAGAAGAAACCTTAATAAAATCTTATTTTTACTCTAGATATCTGTAATATATTTAAAATGTTTGTATCTTGTCTGAAAGAAGTGTTACCCTATTCACAGATGAGGTGGCAAGAACACACAGAGGCAGCCAGGGCACATTACTCACCATTTTCTCACCTAAGCTGTTTATGAAACTGGCACCTCAAGGAAGAGGAATCCATCTCATGATGTTACTGCCAGGATACAGCAGGAGCTGCCCAGGCTGAACTTAAATAGGCCTGGCAGGGGTGGCTGGAGGTCCCAGAGCCACTCAGGTGTGTTGGTGCCTCTCTTGGTCTTCTTTTGGCCTTGTTTCCTGCTCTGCTCATATTGAATGGCATCATTCATTCATTCATGGGAAATATTTCCATCATTCACCCAGACTTTTGGAACCTCATTGTCTTTCCAAGCATTGTCCCAGATGTTTTCCTGTGCTGATCCTGCAAATCCTCAAATATGTAAACAACCTTCACGTATCCAAGTCATTCCCCTAGCTCCCCATAAAGCATTCATCACAATGGGAATATTAAAAAAAAATAATCCTACTCGTTTTTGCAGGAATTGAATCAAGCATATCATCCTGTGACTGCTGAAACTCCCACTTCAACTAGCAAACGTGCCAGTTCCTGGCAGCCCAGCCATATTTAAGGAACACTTAAATAGCAGTATTGTATACTTTCAAGCAAGTGTAGCAGTCTTATTGCTCTCAGAAAGACTTTAACACATACTTAAAGGGTAAGATGAAATATTTTCCTGAGTCAGTAATATATATTACAACTGCTTTTAATTACAAAAATTTGTAGATACGGCTTTTACACTGCACTTCTTGTCACATATGTTGGACTGCCAAAAGCTACCAGCGTTTTCCCACTTTCAGTATGCTGCTTATTCATCAGCACAGACTGTGCTGTTGTTTTTATACCTCAAAACAGCCTGACTTTATGATTTTGTTCATTTCACACCTGGCAACACAGAAAATGCAGAGGTAATAGAGGGGAAATCCTTTAGCAATCAGTAAAATGACTAGAACTGCAGTGGTGATATGTGTTATTTTCTGAAGCAGCAATAAAACGCATGTGAAATTTCAAGGGAGCTATAAGTCATTGTTTGCTACAGTGACATGCCAGCATATGCTCATGTTATCATTTAATAATATGGAAGAGAGCACTCATCATAGCCAGCACAGAGCAAAATACCAGGGAGGGAGCTGTTGCAATAGAAAGTAACTCGATGTGAAATACCTGTAACACGCTGTGCATGTTAGAAACAGATTTTATGTGGATGTACACAAACACAAAACTTCACGAACATCCACAGGCATGCAAATGCATGCTCCTCTATTGCTTGGAATAGTGAAAAAGTACAGAAAATACTTTTACCTGAAACATGATGGGAAGTCTAGACTCTTGAAAATCAAGCCCAGTACCAACATTGTAGAATTTTGTGTTTGTGGTTTCATGATGTTTACTTGGTCACAGTGTCTTCTACCTTAGTCGTCTCTAGTGATGACACATTTCTTCCTGAGACTGGAAAGATAAACCATATGTTTTCCAATATGTATTAGTAGGAAAGAGACTGCTAAACCCCCTATATCTTGGACTATCAAACATTTTTCAATATCTTAATCTAAAAAGTACTTTTTATTCACCAGCAGTAAACAATCTACAGTAGGAACCACCTGTGTTATCATGAATCCAGATAAAACTCACCTTCCTCATCTGTGGATGGCCGAGGAGATGAGGAACCAGAGCATGGGCCATGCTCAAGTTCCCCGGGCTGAACTTCTGCAAGATACCCAGAAGGAAATACCAGAAAAGACATCTGAAACATGCAGTGGCAGAGAGAGAGGTCAGGTGTAGATAAATTAATGAGTGTTCACCTTAAATAGCTAGCTGAAGACATGTAAGAAGGAAAAAAATTCCTCTGAACAGAAGATATGAAGTAAGAAGAGCATCACTACAACAGGGATTTGATCCAAATCCCATGAAGGACAAAGCAAAGGCAACCAAGACTTGGAAACTCTTTTTCAAAACGATTTTACACACTTCTGATTTTATTTCAAATTAATTTTCTGAACTTTTTTTCTAATAAATTCCTCTGCATGTTCCACCATAAAATCACACTTCAAAAAATCCTTGGTGATTTTATATAGTTTGGAAATATTGTCATTTTACTTATGCAAGATAACTTTCTTTCCCAATATTTCATTTACTGCTTCAATAAATATTGAGAGTGCAATGAAACAGGAGGTCTACCAGTCAAATAAATGCTGGGGAATTGTTTCAGAGTTACTATAGAAAATGTCCCTGTAAAATAATATATAAAGAAGAGTTTCAAATGCAATTGATTGTTTAATAAAGCACAAATGATTAATAAACCTTTAATAAAAATAAACTGTAAACTAATTATGTTTCCATAAATATTTAATATACTTTATTACTTTTTCATAAACATTTATTATTTAAATTTGATAACATTAAATAAACACACTCCTAAAAGCTCCAAAATAGTCAAACCACAGACATATACAAGAATATAAAACTTTTGGGAGAAAAATTTGTTATTTTAGTGATATTTTGTAAATAATTATTATCCCATTGTTTCTAGGAAAGGCTCTTGCTTTAAAAATACCCTTCCAAAAAATGTCATGGATAGAAGAAAAAAACTTATACTCTAATGACTTTATGCCTTATTTTTTCAGGGAAGGGCATGACTGTAGAGGCCTTAGGGGAGGCAGGAAATAAATGTCATCTTTCTTTTCATATACTTGTATACCCATGTGCTTTACGTAATCAAAATGAATACTTCAATTTGCTACATATTTAGCTGGAGGAACAGAAGGCATATGGAAAAAAAGCCTCAGGGGCAAATGATCTCACTCACCTGGAAAACAATGTGTGTGTTAATAGAGTAATTTGTTAATTAAAGATTCTAAGATGTCCACCAAAGCCATTTATTTTTGAATTACCACTTCCTAGAGTTAAACAAGATCCTGGGTAAAATGTAATTAGAAACTCTCTTTTTCCTCTGTCTCGGTTGTTCCTGAGTGCAATCAATTTGACAAGTATCCCAAGAGTTACCTCAGCAGCAGATGGTCTACGAACCAGTCCAATCAGCACCATGCACCAAGAACAAAAAAGATAAAACAATTTCACGCCTGTCGCTAGAGCTCTAAGATACAGTGTTATATTAAATTATCTTCAAATTAAGCTCCTTACTGGCAGTGGAACACAAAAAAGGGATGACTGCTGAAGACAAGTAAATACTCATTTATAAGACTCCAAACACAGTGATTATTTTTTTTTGGGGCGGGGGGCAGTGCTTAAAAGATGGGTGTTTTAGAACATGGCCATAAAGATTTATTCAGTGGCAGGTTCCTCTGATACCTCAGAACACCTTTCATTTCAATGGTATGGCAGCCTGCTACAAAACTGATAGTGGATTAAAAAAAATAACCTCACAATGAAAAGCCAAAAGATTACTGTGCTTCATATTGAGCACCCTAATAACTGTTTTGTTTGGTTGTGTTTTTCAAAAGGAACAAACGCAAATGACTACCTTGCACTTACAGCCGTAATATGAAACAATTACAGAAGGAACCCACAGGTGTGTGTTATTCAGCAAAGTCCTAATTTACAAGGCTTTCCAAGGGGCTTTTTAGGTTGTTACTGCAGGAAGAAAGAAGAATTGTCCTGGTAGGAACCACTTGGCTGGGCTTTGACTCCTGTTGCTGTTGTTGGATTTATCTCAGGCTTTTTCTCATACATAGTACTTGGTTCTCCATCCTTCCCGAGGCAGGAACCCAAAAGGATGAGAGAAATTTGTATTGCAGAGTGGCAGGGAACTGGGGGTTATATTTAAAAGTCCACTTCCAGGTGCAAAATGTAGTGGGAAGATGGAGCTAACAGGTTGCTACGACAGCCAGGAAATGAACACCACATGGTATGGTTGCTCTTATTCTTAATAGAGGAATGTGGGCAAAACCACCGGTAGATGATGACTGAATTATAAGTAATTACAGCAGAGCTTCTTTTTGGCAAGTTGCTAAGAAACATAATTCAAAAGCTCCACCGGCTGCTCCCCAGGAAAACTAGGAAAGTCTACACCAAAGAAAACTTACGTTGTGCACTGTAATCAGGCTTTGGGATTTCTCAGACCAATGCAGCAATGCAGAGCTATTCTTATTTATGGTCTCACCTTAGGTATAAGCATTGCTTATCACATGTGTACTCTCTTACAGCAGATGTTGGGCAGTGGTTGTTCACCAGTTTGTTTATAAGGGATTGTTCTTTTGATTAATTAAAGGTTGTTCTTTTAATTAAATGTATACAATTAATGCATCAGATTTTACAGTTGATATTAAGAACAAGATGTTCTCTTTGTATTAATAATCACTTTGCCATATTTAAAGTTACATTTATAAAAACATAGCTGTCTTTAGTGATTAAATCATATAAACACATATTTCTAGAAATAAAAATTTAAATCTGCCATTTTAAATTTTTTGAATCAAATGCATGCTATGCATCAGTCAGAAAGTATGCTACAAACATGGATACTCCTAAACACTAACACAATGAAAAATCATTTTGCTGTAGTAACAATTTAAAAGCAAAGTAATTAAAGTTGACATGAAAATAACACAGCAGGAAGGTTAGTACTCTAAACACAGCATATAAGACATGATAGTCCATGAAGGCATACGATAAATAATGCTATTCTGTATGCCAGATAATCAGTATTTCCACAAAAAAGTGACAGAACACTCAGCATTGCAGTAGTAAAATGCTTAACATCTGGGATTGAGAGTTCATACTCCGGCTATTACCGATACCACAGCTTTATCCTTCTGTGTTGGCCGTATCATCAAAGCTCAGCAATCCTGATACTGCCTCTCTCTTTCTGTAGTTACATTCACTTTTGGCATTAAGCTTGATTTCAGCCATTGGGAACTTTTAACATTGGTTTACTTTGCAGCTCTGAAAAGTGCATTTCTTTACAGAGGAGAGCTTGCTTTTTCCTAAACTCTGTGGATACTTTGTCATACATTTCTCGATTTTAGAGAAAAAAAACCCTGACAATACTCTGTGAACACAACCAAGCCTCATTCTTCTGTTCCAACAGTCAGATGTAGAAATGATCTAAGAATCCCACAAACCCACCTGCTTCTCTATATCAAAACTGACAAAATTATTTCCTCTCTTTTCCTCTATCCTGCCTACGTGGCCTCTGCAATAGTAATTTTGCTGAAGCAAATCTTCACCTCTCCATTTCACAATCTCTTCCAACTTGGACAGTTTTTCTTAATCCTGCTCTGGCCAGACAGACTATATTTAGTGCATAACTGACACATCAAAATGACATACTGAAGGTTCCCGAGTTTCTTTCCATAAGGCAGACCAGTGTGTGAGGAGGAAATATTTTAATAACTTTCCCTGATTTTTTGCAAAGTATTGTCAGCCTATCAAATGCTATGAAGTAAATAAATGGGAAACGCGTTTCTGCAAGGGTCTGTGAGTCTGTTTGCGTACACCTCCCTATCCCAAGCAAAGACTTGTCAAATATGATGATTATAAACTGATTAAATGTGTTTTGTCCATATGTGGGGTTCTCAGAGACGACTAGAGATATTGAGGGGGTATTGATGAGGCAAGAATGCAAACTCACTATTTTTGTTGCTCAGCAAAGACCTTGTGGAAGGCCTTGCATTTCAGTTTTGGTTTTGGGAATAGACTCACCATCTGCTGCATTATTTCCTCTCTACAGTTGCCAGCTCATGCCAAGGTAAATTCATTTGTTATTAGCTTCTGTCACCATCAGCATCTCCCCCTGATGCCGACTGGGATCTTCCTTTTCACAACATCATGAAGAGTTTGCAGTAAAACGTGGAGATGATCAAAAGATATTCTGATATGGGAAAGATTATTGGTAAGAATGAAAGATAGAGAGGCTCTCTCATGTTTCTACAGATACTCTGTCATTCCACTAGGAGAGGAATGAAAGGGAAACTGCTCTAGGTAAGAGAAGCAAGACAGAGTTAATGGATTTTCTAGTAATCTGCCCACTGCTGCAGAGGTCTACAGAGAACCCCATCACATCCTGCCCACTCAGCAATCTCCATCTTGGATATTTGTGTTGCAGAGTAGTATTTCCAAGTTCAGGCAAAATTCTAAATGTATTAGATTTGTACTAAGATGAAAAGGCTGAATACAATTACCTCTTCTAGAAAACTGATGTACGTGCAAACTTAAATAAAAAAGGAGAACACATTACAGGGCTAAGATGAATTGCTCAATTCCAATTTCTTTGCCTAAGTTGTTTATCAGTGGATAATGAATGTGCCTAATATTAAATAAATTCTCTTTTATTTCTACATAGAAATATTTTAAAGGGGAAATACGACTAAAAACCACAAAGCCTACTCTGTAAACTTGGTCTGTGAACAATACTTTGGCAAAAATTGTAAGGCTACAAACAAACTTTATGTTCCTATGGCTCCTGGCAGAATAGTCATCAAATCAATGTCTGGAAAATCAATAATATAAGCTAAGGGGATACTGAGAACAACTTGAAACATGAAACGTTGAACCAAAGTCCAGAATGGATCTGCCACTATAACTGGACTTAAATTCCTAGGAGGAATGAAAGAGTTTTGAGTGTCTTCGACCCATTCTATTTGATAGAATACAACTTAACTGTAAAATAATCAATAAAAGTAATAATTGCTTTAACATCTACAAGTGAAAAGGTTTCACTTGATGCACTGAATAAATATATAGCTTAATTGTGGTGTGTTAGAAATGAATCAGTTCTTGATGAAATCGACAGACATTAGAAAAAGTCAGTCATCGAAAAGGAATTTAAAACCTTATAAGAAAAGCATAAATAAAAATGTGATCTAACCCAACAGTGCACCTAGTGAAGACTGGATAACTGCTAACTTCACAAAGAATGAAAATTCTCATGTTTTATATCTTGCAGTGTGTCTTTAGATATGGCCACCTGTCATTCTTCTGTTTGAACATTTCACAAATGATTTTTGTACCAGTGATAAAATGTGAAGGCAGATGCAAATAGAGTTGGATAAAAACTTTCTTAAATTCAAAAATAATCTGGGATTTGAATGCCAGTTATCAAACCTGGATTGTAAATTTTTTTATAGAGGTTGTTTTCACAGGGCTTAATGGAGATGCTGACTTATCTCTGTTCCAGGCATGTGACTTGTCTGTCCCTTGTAATCTCACTTCTATTTGGGCTGATTTTTAGCTATGTGCCTCTGATAAAATCACTAGGATCTAATGGTCTGCTGTGCAAATTAGCAGGTCAACCAAGGGTCTCTCTACTTGACTTCTGAAAAACTCTAAGCCACCTCACTGAATAACTTTTCCCACTACTGATTGAAGGGAATAAATAAATATGTGCAGAGCTTCAAGCTTCAATAGAAATTTTCACTGAAACTCTACCAAAATGTTTATACTTTAGTTCCAAAATTTCTGGGCGCTTAAAAAACCCATAATTATAAATATTTTAAAGTATTTTTGTAACAAAAAAATAAATTAATAACAAATGTAATAGGTAAAATATATTTTTTAAATGACATGACATTTCAAAACTGGATTTCATCTTCCTCCACGCATGTTTACTTGAAGGTTGAAATTATATCATCCTGCACTGTTGAGCAATGTTTCTTTACCTTACTGAGCAATGGTTTCACATCAGACCAAAGTTAAAGGCACCACCAGGGCAGTCTGCCTTTTCTCACAAGTTTGAGAATGTTTGTGTTGAAAACCATATTGACTCATTGATATTCATCAGCTGATAGTTATAGGAATATTTATTATATGAAATATTCAGCAATGTTTCTAATATATTCCAAAATCTACGAGGACTATTTTATTGATGACATACTTAAAGAGTTGAAATTAAACCAGTATTAGCTACAGTACATTACAATTCACACCATATTTTATGATCTGACTTTTTGACAAATAAAGAGGGTTTTCTCTAAAGTCTTAATAGCAAGTTACTCCATTCAAATAATGCAGAAGGTGGGACATAAGCATAACTGCATGAAATCAATCATCCTTGGTAGCTCTGTTATTCTTCCTAAATAAAAAATAAAATATTACACCACTTTGAATGCTATTATATTAGAACAAAAGTCAGGCATATGTATCCAATTTGCTTTATAGGTATTTAATGTATATATTCTTTTTAGTCGTTCATGCTTCTTTTAGCTGAAAGGTTTGATTGGTTTTTTTAAATGATGATGTGTTGATTGAAATTGATGTAAAAACGTGTATCTAAATACAAATCTATACACGTATTTTATCTTTTAGCATTCCATTATCACCAGCCCTGTCATATAGGTCACTGGGTATCTAGAAGGAAGCATCAATAATTTGCTTGACAGTGCTGATTGATAAGGAAACTATAAGCCATTTACTACAGACGCCCATTGCTGGATGTATTTATAGAGAATAGCACCAAAATCCAAGAGCTGCCTCCTTAACCTCATGAGCTAATTTATAAAGGAAAGTGCTACTTATAGAGAACAGAATTATTATGCTGCAAACCCAAATAGCTAGGAGGAAACACAAGAAATGTTGCATAAAATGTTCTTTACTCATACGTAAAGTGTACTTACCTAAATTCGCTCAGTGCAGAGCTTTGTTAGACTTCAGCCATGCACAGGTCTTTGGCACCGAGTCAATGCAATTTCTGGGCGTTATTTCAACTAGGAGTTTTTCATCTTTATTCTATTGCTGGTATTGTTCCAGTACTATGAAATTCACAACATGAAGCTGAATTTAAGTGAAGTCATTCAAATGAAGTTATGCTCTCATCTACATAGTCTTTAATGGGATGGGGATTTTGCCTCGTAAACTGCCATGATCAGCCGTAGCTTTCCTGAGGGTTTCCCCATTGCCTGGCCAGGTTGCGGGCATGAAGAAATACACACTACTCTAAGTGGAGGTTTGAGGAAGAACAAAAATAAACCTCCAAAAGTTCAAATAACAAGCAAGACCTGAACAGCATGTTACTGTAGAAATAAACCTATACAGAGGTTTAATGTCTTACAGACATTAAGGTGCTGGAGCATGTCCAGAGAAGGACAATGAAGCTCGTGAAGGGTCTGGAGAACAAGTCTTATGAGGAGCAGCTGAAGCAACTGGGGTTGTTTAGCCTGGGGAAAAGGAGGCTGAGGGAAGACCTTATTGCTCTCTACAACTACCTGAAAGGAGGTTGTAGAGAGGCGGGAGTCAGTCTCTTCTCCTAAGTAACAAGCAATAGGACAAGACGAAATGGCCTCAAGTTGCACTGGGTCAGGTTTAGATTGGATATCGGGAAAAATTTCTTCACCGAAAGGGTTGTCAAGTATTGAAACAGGCTGGCCAGGGAAGTGGTGAAGTCACTATCCCTGGAGGTATTTCAAAGATGTGTAGATGTAGTGTTTAATGACATGATTTAGTGACGGACCTGGCATTGCTAGGTTAACAGCTGGATTTTATGATCTTAAAGGTCTTTTCCAACCTAAACTACTCTATGATGCTATGAAACAAGACCATCTACTCCATTCATAGATTGAATGCCATTTCACAGCCTAGAACTCAAGAGAAAGCAGCCACCTACTCTGCTTTTCCCATCAGCTCCCATTCATTAGTTAGAGATCATGCACTTGAGATGCACATCCTTTATTTCTGGAGCTCACAAGTTCAACTGTGAAGGTCTGCATAATAGGTGACAGGGATAACTAATAGGGGTAGGATCTCCCCTCCAGTAAGCAATGTTTCCAGCTAGTGGGTTCTCTATTTGTAATTGAAATCCATTGATTAAAGTGTTGAAAATGAAAATATTACAGGGTAGTCTCTTTGCAGATCAGAATTAAATTCTCAACAGCTGTGACTATGATTACTCTTCTAACTCTCAAAAACAATTAAGGCTGCTGCAAGGGAAAACATTAATCATGACAGAGCAGAAATGATGAAGAGTAGAAGGCAATGGACAGGAAAAGCCAGTTCAGATCTCATCATCTATGTAGCACGCACAAGCTGACAAGAAGCTGCACATATCCTGCAAGAGCAGTTTGTAGCAGAAAGACAACGATGTATGTCACCTCTGAGCTATGCATTTACATATGGCTAGAAAAGACTTTTCTTAAGTATGTGAAAGTGATATCAAAAGATATTTAGTTAAAGTCAAATGTGTTCCTTTCTATTTAGAAGCTTCTTTATATGTACTATTTCTATGGTAAGCACATGAATTCCATCCATCCCATCACAGAGCATCCACCTTGGACAGGAAAATAAAGTGAAAGTATGTATCACATAACTGAATGTACTTTCACACTCTTACAATGTGACCAGATACAAGTGCATTTACAGTTTAAGTTGTCATTTTTCAATCTAAAAGTAATTTCTACAGAGCAAATTTCTACACAGCAATGACCTACTGTATATACATAGAAAATCACTGGTCATCATGCTCACTGTAAAAAGAAAGATTTCTTTAAAAATGTGCAATTAATTTCTTTTTTTTTGGTACCAGACCAAACAACAAGTTGAGTAAAAAAGTTGTGTGACACAGCAAAAATGAGTAACTGATTTTTTTTATAAGATCAGATGTGTTTGATATTGCTTGTTCAGCAGCAAAATCCAACACAGGATCTGTCAAAATCTGTTGTCAGCCTGTTCCTTCCTACACTGAACCTATAAAACCACAGACTGAAAATGAGCTATGACTTACTGACTTCAGTCACCTACTGATTTAAGTACCCATAAACTCACCAGCAATAAATCAAACTTCCTCTTGAAGAAAAACCCTCTGATGACTGTTTTTAGAACGACTGTCTTAACACGATACTGGTTTTATTGCAACTTTTGGGTTTTGTTTGGTTTTTTTGTGTTTGTTTCTGTCCCTAAGTTTTTTGGCTGTAGTATGGGGGTTTTTTTTGGTATTTTGCTTTGGTTTTGTTTGGTTTTTTTTGGCAAAAAGTAAATCACATAATTAAATACCTATTTGTACAGATTATGAAGTCTTTAGACATTTTGGCTGCCTTTCACCAATAACTGTAGTTGTGCCTTGGACAGTTACAGAGCAGTGGATTGTGGCTGATTACAGGTGTCACTATACTGCCTTCCACAGACTCAGTTTACACCAAGGGATTACCATGCACACTTTTGCATTTTGGCTAATCTGAGGAGCATTCCTTCACTGTTTGCACACACTCACCTTTCCTGGGGCAGTAGAAGAGCCTTGCCACCAGGCCAGCTCACCCAGAAACAATTGCAAGTCTATTTATTTCATTATCTCCCAGTGAAAGAAAATGCTCTGCTTATGAATTCTGCCAGTCTATTAACTTTAAGGTGCTCTCTCAGTTACTTTTTTTATTACTGTCCTGCTAAATAGAATTTGGGATTTATGGTCAACTTGTCATACTTTGTCATTTCTAATAAGCAAGCCCAGACATAAGTTAAGAACTGGATTTTGTATATTTTTTTTCATTAAAATATACATACTTATCATAAATTTGTAGGGATTTTTTGTTGATTGGTTTTACTATTAAAACCTGACCTGACTGTAATATATGGTGAGATATCCATATACAGAAAAAAGAGTTAATTACGGTTAGTGAGACTGTTACAGGCTCTTACTTTAGAGAACTGTAGAAAATGGTCTTAAAAGTCTTCAGCATATATCTTAGATCAAAATTAAGCACTTCCTATAATAAGTGCATAGCCAAAATGATGGCTGAATCATTTAAACAATAACTGAAACACTAGAGAAAAATATGGTCCTTGATCATTCTTCAAGTCCCATGAAATGAGGAGTGCTTTTCCCTTCTATGCACTTTATTACTCAGACTGAGCAAAGACTAGGACGCAGGTTCTGAAATATTGATTTAAAGTTGGATTTAGTGGCACTAGTGTTTCTCCAAAGCTCTGCAATGTTTATGGACCTTGGCCAGCCTTTACGGTTTTATTAAAGCCTGAGACCAAGCGGAGTTGCTGGAGAAGGCTTCCCTGCTGCTTCAATTACAAGTGCTATCCTCTGTATTTCTTTCAGAAATTATTTCAATTTTTTTTTTAAAAAAAATCACTAAGATTCTACCATCATATATTTTTGTGAAATAATTTCTGAAATGAATAGAGTGAATCTGTCAGTATTAAAAATATTGCATCTTTCTCATTTCGTTGCTGAAAGCTTCATAAAACTTAGAAGTTAATAAAAAATATTTCATCTACCGATCAACTCCAATTCAAGACAAGCGTATTCACTATATTAGAAGGCAATTGCAATTGTTTCAGTCTCCTAAAAGAAGCAGAGAGAAATTATTTCTGTCCTAAGTCACATACGATGTTTGTGACTGAGATAGAAATCCAATCTGTGACCCTTCACTTCTTTCTTCATGTACATTCTGCTCCTCACAATACAATAACCATTTCAGGATCCTGTGTATGTTCCAGTGGGAGTACCAAGGGCTGCCTGAAAGCAACAGAAATTCTTCCCTAACCCCAAGCTGTAACCAGAATGCCACATGGAGCAAGGCTTAGATGTATGTCAATGGTAAGCAGGAAAGGTTTTCTTTCTCTTCCTCTGTGTTTTGCAATGCAGAATGAATCCCCAGAAAGAAAGGTGTGTTTTTAATCTTCCTTTTTGACAGCTCAGGTACCGACCAACAGCTTTAAAACACACTAATCTGACAAAGAGCATCACAAGACAGAGTTGAGAGGAAACAAGAATTATGTTTAAAACCTCAAAGAAGCAAGGGTTCTCTTTTTTTGCCTGAAAAAAAATGCCTCTTGGGAAATACAGTCATTTTCTTACTGCATAACAGAGCAAGTATATTAAAATCTCTGGATGACTTGAAAGAAAAAAAAAAAGATATAAAATTAGTTCTCTGTGACACACAGGAAGAGAAAGCCAGCTCTCATAATTTTCCCTGCCTGCAAAAGGAGAATGAATATGCAAACTGTTGCACAGACTTAAAAATAAAAGCAATATAGTTAGCATTTTTAAAATGACCAAATTCAGTTACTCAAAGCAAAATTTGGTATGGTGAGGTCTTCCAGGAAAACAACTGGATGAGATCTCATTTATGGCTGTTAGTACACAAATACGGTCTGCTTAGTGTGCTAGAACTCCAAGGAAGTGGTTGAATCTGTGAGGCTGATGACCAGTGTGATAGGCTTGTGGAAAAAGAAATTTCAAACCAACTCTTATACAGACTCAAAAAAACATCCAGAACCATCGAATGGCTTCAGAAATTTCCACCAGACCCACAAAGCTGTCAAATGTAGGCCAAGTTCAAAAGTTTGCTGTGAATATCCCCAATGCACTCATTGGCTTGAGATTTCTGAGCTAATCATAACAGAACCCAAAAACTTATTGACACTGACTAGTTCAGACTACAAATACATATTCAACCAGATACTGATATAGGTGAAGATATGCAGTTTTTCAAGTTAAATCAGTACCTAATTATTACTCCTCTAATAGAATATTGAAAAGCAAAAGGCCCCTATCCTTGTAGCACGTAGTTGTTATCACACCACTGATAGGAATCATTAATTCAGGTCTAGGGAAAGGTGCATATGACAATTCTGTGAAAGAAAAAGTAGTCACTTCATAGGACAAGCAAAAATTATTTGAAGTTATCATAGAGCAAACACAATTATTTGTAACTAAATTGTGATGAAAAATAATCTGACACAATGCTACACTGGAATAGTCTGTGTGTATTGTAGATAATGAAATCATAGAAAAAAGGAACATTAGTAAAACACGAGAATCTCAAGTAATTTCGAGTAATTCTCTTTTTCTTTGAAAAAATTCTTCACCATGAGAGTGATGAAGTACCGGAACACGTTGCCTCTGGAGATTGTGGAAGCCCCATCCCTGGAAGTGTTCAAGGCCAGGCTGGATGGGGCTTTGAGCAATCTGGTCTAGTGGGAGAGAGGTGTTCCTGCCCACAGCAGGGAGGTTGGACAAGGTCCCTTCCAACTTTAACCATTCTATGATTCTACGACTGATTCTATGATTCTGTGATCAGTCTGGTACCTTGATACATTCGTCTGTGATGACCAGAAGCAATCTGCTGCAGAGGAGCATTCATGGGGAGAACACCATTAGAACATGGCACTAGCCAGCTAAATGAGCTCTCACTGTCATTAGAAAGATTCCATCACTGGGGTTTGAAAACCAAAATTTCAGTCACTGTTGAGTCTTCTGTCATTACCCACTTCTAAACAGGAAACAAATTCCACCTTATACTTTATTTTAAAATGCATGAAAACAAGACACTTAAATTAGTTTACACTCAGAGGGTAAAGACAATTTTGCAGCATTTCTCTGCAAGACTACTGAGTCTATAAGGTCCCATTTCCATGCCTCATCATTTCCCACCTCTTCTGGAATGTACCACTGACATCCCCATACTCTGGTTTTCCTCCAAGGTGGCAACACTCTGCAGATCCTTCCCTCTGCTCTCAAATCTCAGAAGTCACTCTCCATCCCACCCTGCCACCTAAACCTACTGTGGGACTCAGCACCTTAGCAAATCCAAACTTTTTTCCATCTAACACCCAGGCTCAGACACCTTCCACTAAAAAATTGAATTTTGCCTCCCTATAAATTTAGCCCAGGATGATAATAATAAAGTTCAATCTTACTGCTTACCTGCACTAAGGTCAGCATTGAAGGCTATAAAGAACTCCTGATAGCGTGAGTACTTGGCATTACAGCTTTAGCATGAACTGTGGATCTATTTTGCACATTATTTAAATTATGTTACATTTTTTATTTCCACTGTTATTAAACTGTAATGAATTTATTTGTCTATGGAAGTGTGCTCTGCGTGTCTAGTACTGTTCTATAATAGCTGGATTCAGAGTCAGCCTCTGATTTCTATCCTAGACATCATTAAACAATTTATTTTCTGTGATAGGGGAATGTGCTCTGGGGCAAGAGCTCTCCATTAATATGAATTATTAACAATATGTATATACATGCATTATGGATTTTAAAGATGAAAAGAAAGCTTGCCAGCTATTTTGTGAAGCTTTCTCCATCTACAAGGCCACTGAATTTCAGACAGCTGTCTGCTGAATGGTCACAGACAAGGAATCCCTAACAACCAATAGAAATTTGACTTTCTGTTGCTAAAATTCTATAAAATGTTCTAGAAAAAACTCCTCTGGTTGGCAACATCTGCTTAGCCCTCCACTACTTCTCACAGGAAGGTAACACTGTAAACCAGCTGATAGCTCCCCAACTACCAATTTTCTCTGGAAAGGGGTCTTTGTCACTGTCATCAAAATGCATATAGTTTTGTTTAAAAATATCTTACAAAGAAGGATATTTTTGTAACTGCAGCATTTGAGAAAATTGTGTCAGATTTAGATTTTTTGACGCATCTGCTTGTGATGTGTCAGATTGCATCTATCAGCTATGTTAAGCTTCATAACCCTGCGTGATAATGAAAAACGATGGGAAGAAGCAGCTTTGATACCGTAGATCACACTGCGACACAGCAGCAGAAAGAGTTGAAAACATTTAAATCTCAAATAAAACCGCTTAGACATGCAGCTGCAGTGGTCTCCATTCATGTTTCTGCACAGCTTTGCTCTCTGTGACAAACACTCTAATAGGTGTTTGCTCCTTCAACCTTTCCAGGTAATTAGTCCCTGTGGTACTTCAGGATTTGTACATCCCACTGCTCATGCGAATGCCACGCAATGCTTGGTACCCAGGAGTTAAGAAGGAAAAGTAAGCCCAAGGAGAACTGAATAAAAGGAGGTGTGTGGGGGTTCTAGAGATTAATTATCACTACTCTCTGCAGGGTCAGACAGAGTTTACTAAAGCTCACTTTAAAACTCCTTCCACCTGGCCTCCCATGTAGTGCTTTGCATTGCCATGCAGCTCGATGAATACTGCCAGATTCAAACTCCTTTTTTTTTTTCCTCCAAAAGAATCTGCATGTTTACCCTTAAAACCACTTTCTATTGCCCTTCAAGACATTCTTAAGAGTAGCAGTTGCTGCTACCACTCTGCATGCCACTCTCTGTCCCAGACATCAAGTGCCTCCCTCAATAACCTGCTGCCCAGAATAGAGTCACACTCACAGTACTGGACTGGTGACTGATAGGACTGGTTTATACAGATACCATATAGCTAAGAACATTTTGTACTGAATGTAAAGTATGATTATTATTGTTCTTATTCTTCATTACCGCATTCTTACCTGAGAATTCCTTTCTGAAAGCTTTGTCATTGACATTCTTTATCTCATCCCAACACTTTGCTTCCATTGACTCTGCTTTTTATAATTTGAGTAGTGTTTTCCCTTTTTTATTAACCAGTAACACATTTATTGTCCATGATGTTTCATGGAAAATAAACCACAAAACCCCCTACATCCTAAATTAGACTTCCTCTTATGGCTCCAAGACAGATCTAGTCCCACCATAAGAACAGAGTCCTGATTGACCTCTGCCATGGGCAACTGCACCTGCATCCAACAGACCTGAGGAAGTCACTTGGAGGGCTGAGCTTTTTTACTAACTAATCGGGCAGACAGCTGGCGGCCATGCAAAGAAGCAATGTGTCCGTACCCTTCGGGTCCATACGTGCTACCGCTGGCTCAATGACCTTGTACCTCCTCATGCAGAAACTAGACAACAAGCAAGAGAACAAAAGGAAGGTCCTCCACCGTGCTCCCCCAAACTAGCTAGTCAAATGGAAATAAAATACTAACCCCTACGAGTGAAGCTCAATTCATTTCCTTGCCCATTCAATTTCTTGTGAGAGTTCTCACTACCAAAAGTCTGCAGCACAGAGAACTCAGCAGGTCTAGAGCTGATGGGCATCTAATGAGACAGTAAAGCAGCACCCCTTTTTTTAAAATGCCTTATTCCTTTAAACCAGTTTGCTTTAGGGTTTCTACTCACCTGCTTCTTGTAGATTACCTGTGATTCATTCTGAAGTAGGTAAAAACTAAAAACTAAATGCCCAGTGATGGTGATGCTCCCTCCACTTGCAGTAACACCTCTGCTGGGAAGAACACAGTTAATTCTCCAACATGTTCCTCTGCACCCAATTCTGGGGAAATTGGTGGTGCTAGCAGAAAAGACCTCCCTTTTTATGTCTTTTGCTTCTGAAGAATGACAAGTTAACAGAAGTTAAACAAACAGAGCAGCTGCAGGCAGTCACAGAAAGAGCAATGTGCGTATTTTGCACACTAAAGGTTCATTCTAGTGAATAATTTCTCCAGAGAGAAAATGGAATTTATTAAGAGCAAACTGCACACAGATCTTCCTTCACTCTCCTGTCTTTTTATGGCAGTGATGGATTGACAGACCAGCTAGCAAAAACGCATACTGAGGAAAACCAGCACTGGTAACTTAAGTAGTATAAAGACATAAAATACAGCACCCCAATAAAAAGCAGGTGAAGTAACTTGAAGCAACTTCCCTCAGCCTTAGAGAGAAAAGGATGGATTTATTATACAATAATGAGGTTTCCTCCCTTCATCCTGTCTTACAGGGATTGCCTCCTCTTTATTTCAACAGGGGTTATTGAGAGACAAGATTGGATTTTATTGACATTTTTGCCAGCATGCCACATAAAAGCCCTATATGTAAGTCGTACATTGCAGGAAAATATTTGGAACTGAGCTGGGCTTCACTTTCTTTATATTCATAGTAGTGCAACTATACTAATTTATAAATCGATCTCTGCTTGATATCTTACAAGACAAAAAGAGGATCTTGACCTTTTGAAGTGGAACTTCGTATGTTTTAGCCTAACTCTTCCTCCAGATTTCAGTGGACTAAATGAAGAGAAGAATGCATTAGAAATGCAAGATGTTTCTTCATAACATGTAGGACTTTGACTATGCAATACTTACTTGCTGTTTATCATCCACGAGTAAGGTACACAGGTACTACCTGCAACTGACTTAAAAATACATATTTTCAAACGTATTTTCCTGTTTGCTGCCTCTTTTGAGGAAAAAAATAGTAATAATTTGTCTTGAAAAATTTCATTCATAGCAAACATCACTGCTGCTTTAACAGTAATCCTCTTTAATTCACATAAATAACACTATATCCATCTTGGAATCACATTTGAAGCTTAATTATGATGGTTTTCTCTTCATGGATTTGCACATTTGAAAATTATCACAGAAAAAAAAAGACTGCCAATACATTATTTTATCTAATTATTGTATGAATGCAGTTCTACTTACTGAAACTTCTAAAAGAGCCTGTACTGGTAGAAGATCCAGCTTTTTTCTTAACTGTGCATGTATGTGTTGCAAAACACAGAACAGAAATTTTAAAGATACAACTTAAAGGCCATTAATGTACAAATACTGTTACAACAAAGATGGTAAAAGACTCATTTAAAATGGATTAACTTTTCTTTGCTGGATTGCGCTCCTCACCATGTCTTAGGAAATTATTATTCAACTGAAAGCAGCAAGTATTAACGAGTTTTAATAAATAAAGAGCCCTAATGCCCCAGGTCAAAATAAATCCTCAGCAATACTAAGGGCAAAGCTTCATTAGACTTCATCAGTTTCAGAATCTCTGCAACAGGTCAAAATTCAGACTCACGGTAGAAATTCTCTCAACATTTTATAAAACCCATAGAATCAAACAGCAGTTGAAAACAAAAAATAAAATGTCTTGTAATTCTTAGAGTTGGTACACTAATTTTTGCAGTTAGAAGTAACAAAAAAGCCCAGTTCATATTCATAAATGTATGAATTCCAATAAACTCTGATAATCTTACTGACAAATCAAAAAAGACAAAACCTTCTAGTGTTTCTGAAGGAAAGGGGAGAAGGAAGGAGATAAAATAATATACAAAACCATACCTGCTGCAAACATGATCTATAAAATAACATACACATTTAGATAGTAAGGCACATTAATTAAAAAAATCAAACGATCTTTTTATAGTAAAAATATCTTTACTTTCCATAAAGAAAGCTGATATAGCTTTGTAAAATTTTACAGCCACTAGGCATATTGCATTAATATGTGCACTGCCACATATACAGAAGTCTTCAGGCAACGCACAGTACTGAAAAATCAGAAAATGAATGTATGGAGTTTAGAACGTGTAGACTACGAGCACCATGGTAAAATATCTAGTCAATTAAAGTTTACCATATGGTCATAATGTATAGACTCAATTTGGGAAAGGTAACAAAATCCTTGACATTACAACTCCAGTGATCTTCAGCTGGTAAAAATCAATGAAATTCCACCAAAGTCGGAAGTTGTACCTTGGTTTACACCAATTAAGAGCCTGGCCAAGTATATCTAAAGAAGTATTTTAAATGTAGCATATCAAGCAAATATTGTCACAATGCAAAATGTATTTTTTGAAAAATGCAGTTATAGAAAATGAACTTGAGAGAAAAACTATAGCCACGTCATGTGGTGGATAAGAAGCATATTATCGCATACAGTAATATTTTTAATACAGCTGGATGCCCCAATGTTGTTTTAAAGCTTAGTGTGAATACCATATCCAGACCATTTTTTTAAGAGTGTAAAAACCTTCTAGTTACTGCACATAAAGAAGACTTCACTGCATAATGATTTCATTGTTGTTTGATTACACCAAAAGAGAAAAATATTCTCACTCTGTAATGCTCCATAGAAGGTATTTCTTTTATGAACATTTATGATCAGCAGTTTCTATGTCTGCGACTCCCACCACTCACTCCTGTAGAATCAGAAATTTGCTGATTTCTCCCCCAAAATTAAAAACTTGTGAAGCTTCTAGCTTGTGAAGGAAACCAAATAAACAACTTGAGTGCAAGTATTTGTAGCATTAAAAAAAATTCTCTGTACTTACGGACAAGACAAAAGAGTCCAAAAATGCCCATAACAGCGTGAGACAATTCCGTTCCTTAACGCGTGAAAGCTCCTCTAAGCCATTACCTTACGGTTCATGTTACCTGAGAAATGGTACGTCCCCAAGAAGTTCAAAGCCTGGACAGATTGCAACTTTCCAAGGATCAAAAGGAAGATACTCTGCATTTCAGTGGAACAGATTAACTTTCCAAGCATTTCTGCACAGAGCTGTTCTGGGAAATCACTCCTCAAAATCTATAACCTCATTTAGGTTTAGGTCCAAAGATATAATTCTTGACATTCACAAGTATCACTTTTACTGTTACATTAAACAGCCCAATAATTCTAAAACCAGGCAAACTGGTCAGAAACATAGATACACTAGATCTGCATATATTTGAAAATTGAAATGTAAATTAAATAGATTTAACAAATTTGGAGGAATTTATTCAGAATGATAAAATGCATTTATTTAGCATTTGCAATAATTTGAACTCATAAATTATACTACCATGTTATGGAATAAAAATACATATTTAATCTAAAATACCAGATGAAATGTGAAAAAGAACTACCCTTATACAGCTTACTCAAAGTTATATATCTAACAATAAACAAAAAACTCAAAAGAGTATTTTATCAGGTCATTTAATTTAGTGTGTTCAATTTTAAACTAACCGGTGATTTATTTTTATATTGGTTTTGCTTTTACATAAGAAGTCACACATACGAACAGTTCTAGCATTAAAGGCAATACCATAGTAGAAAATTATTACATTAGATGGTTATTAGTTTTTTTATTGTAAGTAATTTATACACTATCAAAAAGCGACTACAGTAGATAATAAATATTTGTGCAATGTCTTAAAAAACTGTTTAACAACTCAAATTAGAAAAAAAGTAAATTGTTAGAAATAATGTTCAAAGCTGTTTGGACATTTTGTTGAAAAAGGTAGACTTCTAAGTTAATGGATGTGATTTTTCAATGAATGTTGCAACTGAAAATCTGAGATTGTCAATTTTTAATCTCCTGCCCAATAAAAATGTACAGATATGATCATATGCAACAATCATTATCCTGCGTGGTTTCTTCTTTTCAAGAGTACCGTTATATAATCAGAGGGATTTTGTCTTCGGTAAGACGTTAGAACCCAGGGGACCATCTGCGCTGACTACAAAATACAAAAGCCAGTGCGAGAGCTAAAACAGGAGATGAAGCTGCTATCGCACACCTTTCACCTTCAAACAGAGACTCCCGTGCTTAGCACCCACTTGGCACCTGCGTATTACAGGAGGTAGTGGAGACATAAAGATTATATAGACACACTCTTGAAAGAAAGCAGTATGAAGTCGCTTATATGCTTTATTTTTCGGGTACCAGATAAAAGGAAGTGGTCATTCAACTGAAATTACAGCTAGAGAAAATATACCTTCTTTAGGGCATTACAGGAACGGATGCCCAACAACATCCGGCTGCACACCACAGCCTCAGGCAGGGGGTCCGAGACGTCCTTCAGAACCTGATCCCTCATCTGCCACTTCTTATCAGCTTTTTGCTTATTAATGTAGTTTAGCCCTTTGTAATTTCGTGACACAGTAAGCTCACATCCCTTGAGTAGCTGACATGGTAGTCCTAGTGGCAAGATGCTGTTTGCTATAGTTTTAATATAATACTATATGAAAACCTGCAATATTGATATAGATAGTTCTAATACTACAGATGCAGAAAATAAAACCTAGATATATATGTTTTAGGATATAGTATTACTTTTCAAATGGATAACGTCTTTTAACTATTAATATACAATGCATATCAATAAAGTTCCAAAATTACTATATTTTCAGCTCAGTTGTATATGCTTTTATTATACTATATGAAAAGGTGAAAACAAGTAATTAATTGGAAAGCTATCACCTACCTTTAATTATGGAGGACCTACTTCTAGTACTAATGGCCATGCTGCAAGTCCTTAGCTTCACCCACACGATAACACTTCGCTTTAACTCAAACAAGAAGACTCTATCTCAGAACCACTTCTGGTTTTATTCTGGACCATTGCAGGTATGGGCCTGATACATCTCGTACTGCAGCAAAAGGGAAGAGTTCCCGGGCTACAACCGGGTGAGGTTCGACAGCAATATAAAGGTCACAGAGGTAGGGAGAATTCTCTGAAATACAGTTAGAAATCATGGCGGTATTATTATTATTTTCTATCCTAGGTTATTCTGTTTATCAAAATGCTGCAGGAAAGAGGGGGGCGAAGCAAGGTAAGAATTTGTATCAAACCCTGGTGGGTTCCCCATGTGAAACTCCTCCTGACTCCCCTTCACACTCACGTGCAAGGACCTTTGCTCCCACAGAGCTGTCTCCCACCAAGGGCTGTGTGAAGATCTCAGTGGAGCCAAGACTTTCCCTAAGCATTATCTTTTCACTATAAGCAATATTCCCCCGAAGTCAAACTGTGGTTGATATTCTCCTTTCACACGCACTCCCCCCCGCATTGTTGATGTTATTTTTGATGCGTCGTCTTTTTTTCATGGTTTAGTACAAAAGGGATTATTTCCAACAGTCGGCAGTTTGTGCACATACTACAGGTAGGCAAAATTTGTCACGGTGACATCAAATCGCTAACACAAACAGAACTGTTACCCTTTCTGTCTTGCTTGGTAAGACAGCTCCCCTCAAGGTATTAGCCTCTCAGCCTCCTTGATAAATCACTGCTGTATCGGAAACCTGATCATCCCAACATAGCAGGGGTAGAGGATGCTATTCAGCTGCAGAAGAACATGGAAGAACAACATCCATGAAAGATATAATGAAAGATTTTTTGATATAATTAAGTAGTTAACAAAAATTTATTGCAAGAGATAGGTTATCACTAGATTTACAGCTTCAGAGAACAGAGTACAAAACATAGTGCATCAGCTTTGTCTAAACATTAAATAAGTGCAAATACACAGAGATAAAAAAACAAAAAGTGAATACTTTACAACATAAGTTATAGAACTATAAATATATTTTATATACATTATACATATTCTAAGACATAATTTTCACTTATATAGAGTTCTTATTAGTATCAGACTATTCAGTGCTTTAGCTATAGTTTAGGTCTGAACTTTACATGAATGTTTGCATCATTATACTTACAGTAAAAGCTTCCCAAGGAACGGGGCATTTTAACCAGTTTTTATTTCACAGAACCTTTTTGCAAAGCCAGGGGGGCTGGGGGAAACAGCAGGACTGCTTAGCTAAAGGCTCCTTCCCCCATCCCCGAGAACCCATCCTAAAAGAGGGGCTGCAGGGGGATGATTGCTGGGTGTGGGGACAGCAGGGACGGGAAGACGGCATGGGGCAGCGGGGGGAAGGCCAGCTGGGTGGGGTGCAGGATCGAGGGTGGCAGCAGCGGTAAATGCGGTGGGGGGACGAAAGGCGCGTGGCTCCCCGGGCAGAGTCGCGGTCCGACTGGTAGATGAGGTAAAGGAGCTCTGGAAAGAGCCGGGACCTGCGAGAGGAACTGGTGGTGGGGCTGGAGGACCTTCAAGGTGCCGGTGGCAGCGTGCTGCTGGAGGACGGTGTGATGGATGGTGGTCACGGAGGTAGAACGCAGCGGCGGCTGCAAGGGGTAGGGCTGCAGCGGGGAATTCAGGGGCTGGAGCGCCGGAGGAGGGAAGGTGAACTTGACTTTGCTGGCCAGCACATTTTGTGGCATGATCTGGTGATATGTCTCAGATGGGAGATCTTTGAATTTTTCATGGTTATCTGGAGGAAGTATCAATGTCTGATCAGGTAGGGTGAAGGGGGCTATTAACTGCTCAGCAGTTAAAAAGGTATGACTGTTTACGTGTGCTTCTTTGAACGGCAAGGGTGGTGGGCTGCTGAATGAGCCAGGACTACACTGTACCCATTCACCGGTCACCTCGTTTATTTTCTCCTGCGGTAGAGACTCGGCAAATTCATAATGGCAAAGATAGGATTTAGGAAGAGCTTGTTCCAAATGTCTGCTGGAGAGGGGAACTTTGTAATGAGCTTGATTTTCAGGGCTGTTGACATTTTCTCTTTTCTTTTCATCTTGTAGAACTTTCTGCATGCTGGCAGCTGCTGGAGCACTGTGCTCAGGAGCAGAAGCAGTAGAATCTGCGATGATGTCAGAAAATGTACCGGGAGCGCTTTCCATTGCAGCACACGTTGTCACTTTGTCATTTTCCAGCACGTGCGAACTATTGGTTTCTAGAGATGACATGCTTTCCTCCAGCTGCATTGTTTCATCTGTATCTTTTGCACTATCAGCTTTGAGATCCACATTAATTTCCTCTAGACTGTCTCGAGGCAGGAAATCCCCTAAAATACTTATTGTAGAATTTGGAGAATTTTCTTTGAAAGGTTTGGAGGTCTCACTTGAGTTCCTGTCAAGGAATACGTGACGGATTTTAGTTTTCCTTCTCCTGTGTTTCCCTTTTGCTTTGTGATGTGTACCTAAGGTACGTGCTTGCCTTAGATGTTCCTCCGCTGATAACATTTGTCCGTAGGAGCTTTCGTCTGATGAAGAGGAATAGGTATGCTGCCTCCTCTTGCGGCGGGATTTTTCAGGTTCCTCTGTCAAAACGTTGTAACCTCTCTTTATAGACTGGTTTTGACTTGGACTCTTCTCCTCCCTGCAGTGTCCTAAACATCTATGCTCTGGGCTACAGCTTGACCTTCTGATTCTCCAGCTACAACATGTTTCGGAGTACCTTAAGCTGTGCCTCCTGGAATGTGGAGCCAGCTGCTTTGCCTGTCTCTGAGAATTTGCTTTGCTCTTCTTTCTGCGTGGTCGTTTACAAACACGGTGTTGGCCGCTGTTTTTTGCACTCCACACATCACACCAGCCTCTGTCCCCATTCAGGTGATCTGGCACAGACATGGCTCTCTTAAGACTGTTTTCAATGCCAGCTTTTTGATGTGACTGCTGTATCTCATCTGGATCTAGGCAGATATTCCCCGCATCATGTCTGCTCTTCTCTGGAATATTTAGGAGTTGCTGATACTTAGTTTCATCTCTGTAACTAATTTCTTTTTCAGTCACTGACGACATCTCCATTTCTGCCCCTGTGGTTTCCCCACAGTGATGGCAATGACAACGGCATAATTTTTTTCTCCTTTTCCGTTTTCTACTTCTGTGAAGCCATTTCTCATGGCCTTCTTTGATCCAAACTTTGTTATATTTCTCATCTATCACAGTGTTTTGTCGTAAGTGATTTTTAGAAATATGATACTTTTCTATTTTTCTAATCCTGAATGACTCATCCAAGGACACTTTAGTTTGATTTTTTGCAAGATCACAATTTCTGATGAGGGAAATATCACTTTTAAGGGGTATTGTATAGTTGCATGCATTTTTATTCATTTCAGTTTCATAATCACTACACTCTGAAGTAGGTTTATTTGTAAAATCCGAAACTAAGCTATGGTTGGATTCAGTTTTATGGTTCAAATGAGGTATGTTTGGCTGATGCTTGGGCTTTTCATGGCTGCCACTTGCTCTTGATAACTTGAAATCAAAATATAAAGGATTACAGCTATAAGAAATGGATGGGTGTGTACTTGTGTAAATTAACATTTCTGATGGCCACTGAAGAATATTTGATCCGTGTTTGCTAAGAACAGGAAAAAAGGGTTCGCAAGGTCTCTTGTGCATGTCTGGTTTGCTTTGTGGGGTTCCACTACTACCTTCATCAGACGGTGATGGCACTAATGCGTCTGCCCCTAGCTTTTTAATTTCAGCTTCAGTTGTGGATGAACCACTGCTCCTCTCTTTATCATTTTCCTCCGTGACATCCTGCACAGATAAACAATCCTCCATGACTGCTTGCACCAGAGTCGTGTTTGCCTGGAGCTCATGACCGCTGCAGTCCTGGGGCAGGACCTGAGTACTCTCCACAAACACCGGCAGAGTCTGGTCTGGTAGACCTGCTTCACTGACATCGATACCATGGCCACCCATGTCCGAGGACACCATGTGCTTCGAATGGGACACAGCAGGAGTTAACATGGGGCTCTCTAGCACCCTGCTTTCTTCACTGGCCAGCTCTTTTGACTCCTGAGCTTCAGGAGCTTCTGCTATGTCTATGCATTTTTCCAGCTGTGGATGAAAACAGTTATGTTTCTCCTCAGGGCACAGGACTATTTCTGCTGCTGAAGGAGACTGAAGGTTACACGCTCCTGGAACAAACCTACTTCTTCGGCTAAATCCATGCTCTGTAGACGTTTCGTCATTATATTCATAGAACACGGCAGCTGAAGACTCCAGTTTGACCGCTGCTTTCTTAGGAAAAGCAAAAGAGAACCCAACTCTATGTCCTTGAGCTCCTTGAACCTGATCTCCACATTTGCTAGCATCAGATTTATTACTACATCCATTTCCGGGAGTGGAAGAATTAACAGAAGCAACATCTTTACAATTCTGAGCATCCTGCGTTAACGAATAGCTGAAATCCTGTTTGCCGGCAGAATTGTCGGCAGCACTTTGTGGGACATCATTGCGATGGTCTCGCACAGTCACTGTAGTGGATTTGAACATGGGGCCACTTCCAGGTGCACTAGGAAGGAAAACAAACTCAGAATTAGTACCTTTCAGAAAACTGCAGTGAGAAATAGTGTTACACTGGTATCTTAAGGGAGATTTTTTAAAGAAAAAGGAAGGATCTGTGGACACATAGATTTAAAAAGTCATCTTTTATAACAAGATCAGTAGACTAGTATTTAAAAAAAAAAAAGAAAAAGTAAATATCGTGCCCCCAGTTCCTCCATGTGAAGTTACCAGCTGAAGGGCTAATACTCCTACCAGGTAGTTCACTTTTCCTAGATGTACTAGCTGGCCTAACAAGAGACTGTGTATCTCCCTAGAAACTGTACTCCTCCTCCCAGCAGACCATTGTGGCTGTAACATTATTACGATATTCCTTTGTGCTACAACATATACTAAAACAGAGAGTAGCCTCATAGATTACTTCCCTCTTAGTCATCATCCTAGTGACGGCTGCTCTGCCCATGGGCGATCACCCAGCAGCTCCCGTCCTATTTGTGTTCACAGACCGAACCGTCGTAATGTCAGCAATTTCTTTCACAGAAAAATAATACTGAGGAGAGGATTTCAGCTGACAGTAGTGAAGTAAGTGATTCATCCTTCTTGAGAAAAAAATCTATCACTGTCTACTTCTGTTCTTCGTTCCATGTCCCCTTCCCATCTGTTCTATTTGACTTAATAGGAAAGCAAAGAGAAAAGAAAAAAGTGTTTAGCCTGCTAATTTACCAGGATCCACAGGAAATGCTCAGCACTGGGAGTACTGGACTTAAAAGAATTTTTGTTTTATAAACCAAACTATTTTTTGCTACAGAGCAGAGCAATACTAGATGACGGGTCACTGGGAAAACTTGCACATATCATTTAGGATCCCAAGAAGTGCTGAGATAAAGAATGACGAACCCCGTTTATTTGGTCTAGAAATAAACGCAGAGGTTTTACGAGAAAGGAATTCCTCATGAGAATTCCTGCCTTGACCAGTTCTTCATAAATTAAAAAGGTATATTGAAAAACCCACACAAATCCTTTCTTTAACAGAATAAAATGGTAAAATCTGAAAAATCCACCTAGAAAATGCCAGCTTAAAAAAATCCTGTGTGTCTGTCTATATCACACCTCTAAGAATGCATTAAATAGCAACTCTTAAATAGAGAAATAAAGCTCTGAAATAAATTCTCCTTCAGGAACCAGAAGAAGGATATCTAACAAAGAAAAAAAAAAAAGCAGAAACAACAAAACCCTGCAAAATGCGTGCTTCAATAGCATGGAAAACCAGAAAGAGTAATTTCCTTTTTCTCCTGAAATATGTCAGATTTTGAAGTATGTTTAGGGGGAATAATAGCTAAAGCTGGGAACATAAAAATCATGATCCTCAAGTATTAAATCTGGACAGTTAAAAAACTGGTCAAAGAGAGTTATCATAAAATGACAAAAAAAAACAAAAATAAAAATTAGATGTTACATTTCTCATGTCAAACAGCCCTCACGGCATTTGTGTCCCATTCATCTGCTTAGAGAGACTCTGTTTTAGCTTGCTGCCCACTGTCCAAACTACAGAGACTATACTGAACGAGAGCTACAACTTGGCTGGACTTGTCTGTTAGTTTATCAGGTAAAACAAAGGCCAGAGAGAAAAAAAGCATTTGCGTTCTAGCATCTAGTTTTTTTTTGCTTTTTTCCCCTTTTCCCCTGAGATTCCACTATGAAAGGTTGGTACCTATATTTTCAGTGGCTTGTCAGTGTTGTAACTATCATGTATCAAAGGAAGAGTAGTCATAACTAGCAAGCTCACTATTAATCGCATATTCAAAACTAAAAGGCACAACTAGAGCAAGGAGTCACTTACGCAGGAAGAGGTAAACACTTTGTTGAGCTGGGGAAAAGAAGCACTTACCTTCTACTATAGAAAAATCCTATTATTGAAATTTAAAACCAGATTTCTGGCTGCTTTCCCAAGCAAGCAGTTTGAAAACTAAATCGCAGAGATCTGTTACATCCCAGAAAGACAGACTGCATTCCTCACCTCATCAATGAAGTAGTGTCAGCCTTCAAATGCATGACCTAGTTCTCTCAGCTTTCAACCAACGTGCCTGGTTTGATGAAATATATATGAAACACATCTTTTTTGAAACTAAAAATACATGTCATTTCAGCTCCACTGAAAAAGCAATGTTAAACATTCATTTCTTTGCATAGTGTGAATCAAATTACTGTACACATATGGCTTCAAAAACACCATAAAATGCCTGTGTGGGGCTCTGAGCTGAGGTACTCCGGCAGCCCTGTATTCCACAGCACCAGTGGCTTATTTTAAAGCCCTTTTTGTGTTTCAGCAGCTATGCACTTACCACGTTCTCTCTTTCCTTAGCTCAGCTAGCTTGTGCAAACGTTGAAGGGCTTTTTCCTGTTTCCTTTCATCTTTTCGTGACTTGGATGCTACATTTCGAGCAAACTCCCTCTGTTTCAGTTCCTTTAGTCTCTGCAAGAATTAAGCCATATAATGCACATAAAAAAATTTTTATACTTTTATACTGACAGTTACTTTCTCATAAGCACTCACGGCAGCAATTATTTTTGAACCTTAACCAAAGTGACTCATTCAATAAATTGTATAAATTTCAAGGGAATAGGCAAAATACATAGTGATGCTAGTGGCTAACCTGCTAGGTTAGAGATAGCCCAGAAAAATTTACTGTTGCTTTTGGTTTTAATGCAGACCACAGGAAAAGGGGATTTTGTTTTCTTTATATCACAGAAGACAATATGTAGACTCTTCCCCAATCCCTCATGTCAGCAAAAAATATTCCTGTAAGTCCCAAACCCCACCAGTTAGTGTGTCCCCAGTATTGCTCACAGTCTAGATAATATCATCCTACGAGATCGTGATCTCATGACTCTGGGAAGAACCCAGTAACTTGCCCCTCTTTTAGTGTCCAAGGGCTAAGCACTGGCCATGAAAAGGGACGACGTGCAGCAATTCTAACTTCAAATTGTTCAATTCTTATTGCATGCGTTGGATACACATGTAATGGAGTTTGCAGAACTCTATATGCACTGTTCTGCCTCTTCTCAATTTTTTTTCCCTATCCACAGAAAACTATCCCTCATATAATGTCATTCATTTATGCACTGAATTTGTCTTTGCCATTTTGGATAATCCCAATACCACCTTGGCAGTCCTTTTAATGTCTAGAAACATATGTGTAGAAACATGCTGAGAAATCAAACAAAGTTTGCAGAAAAACAAGCATTACTCCCTATTTTAAAATTTTGTATTATTTTTCTAATAACTGGATAGTCCTTCAAAGACATCCTTGATAGATACAGAGAAACTGAAGAGATAACCACTTCTTCCTTAATTTACATTTTGTAGATATAGTTATCAAAATTTGTTTTATTTGTTAATACAGTATTATGAATAAGTTATATTTAAGGTTATAAATTCACTCAGAACTAACTCGGAATATCACAGAAGGGATGAACTTTGCTCCTCCCCTCCTATACTCCAGGCCTTGGCATTTAAAGACAGGATTTCATTCCATTTTGTAGAGTTCAGTAACTCCTCATTTTTTTCCCTCCAATGCATAAGAAGAATGCAACAAAGGAAAAGAGATAAAAGGGTGCTTTCTCCTAACATGAAAAAGCTGAGGTGTATAAAAATCCATAATCAGCCTCCAGCAGCAGCACTTTAATTACTTAAATGATTACAATTAGTGATTTGATTCTTCCCAGCTTTTGACCCCTTTTCTCTTACTGCTCAAAGTTAGCAAGGTTCCATGCCATCAGGAGGGCCAAAGTTAACACAATCCCATGTTTCAGGGGTGTGAGTAGGGTCTCACTCACAGTGAATAGGGAAAATGTTGTTAAAGGAAGCTTTACATGATCTTGAAGGCACAGCAGATGCATCTCCTGTCTATTATTGCCAAGGAAACATCTTTCTACTGATTTGAGCCTCTCAGCAGCCCAATCAGTCATTATCTGTGTAGCACTTACCAGATCTAGTACATAATTTTAAGTCATAATTTTAGTCATAATTTTAACGTAATTAAACTGTCCCCCTTGATTGCTACAAGAGAAAGGAATCTGAGAGCCTGGAAGAAGTTTTGTGTGCACAGCCTTCGTGTCAGACTGCCTGCTCTTCTCTTCCAAAGAAAGACTCGTCTGAGAGCTCCCCTTCCATCAGAGCTCCTTTCCTGTACAGAAAACTGGTCTTAGCAGAATACAAACTAGTTATACAATGTGTTTTGGTTTTTCTGGTGTTGGTTTTTTTTTTGTTTGGGTTTTTTTTTTAGGGGGGGGTGTTTTGTTTTCTTACAACTGGTATCTCAGTCTTTTTCATGGAGAGCTGTAACGATCTAGAAGGATTGTATTTCAGTGACTCCCAAGGACTTTAATCAAATACCTACATATAAATGGAACTTTCCTTAGTTGTAAACTACAAAACATACACCTGGTGCAAGCTGGTTTGAGATCTGATTTGGCAGTTTCCAAAAAAATACTAGTTTCTATATGTAAAAGGTCATCTCCGAGAGAATCAGTACGTCCCCATCATAGTTATTTTCCATTTGTCTTTATTTAGCCACCTGATAAATTATCATCACCTGCACTCCCTTTCTGCACTTAGTCATGCTAGTGATTGCTAGCATCACATTTATGCTGCCCTATACTTGTACTTTTGGGGAGTTTGCTTGTATTATGCACATGAACACAATATATTACCCAATTGTAAGCAAAATGCCATTAGGCCGTGCATCCTGAGTATCACAGTACTGCCCCCTTCCAAGATGTTCAAAGTAAATGGCAGCAATAAAAAAGTGTGCTTTTCTCCTAAAAAGCATTTTTTTTCTTAAAGTTTTTATGCCTTTGCATGTGGCACTGATGCTAACTTCAATGGCTAGTTTAATGCTGGTTATGTTTGTTTGTTTCCATGGATCAGTAAATAAATAATTAGCAGGCAGTCATACAGTATTTATATACGATTCCCTCCTGCATTTTGCTCTGCTTACAAACCAGCTCAAAACGTCCTATTCAAAATCCTAGCAAGCCGAGTTCAACAAACAGTTCATGATGAATAATTAAATGACGCTTCCCCAAGAGAACTAAACGCCTTCATCATTATCTCGACGGACCACTGTCCATTTGCAAAGGTCTTCTCCAAGCTGGGAGCAAAGGGAAGCCTGACCCCGATTCTCCAGCCTTGCAATGGGATCCTGCAACCGGGCTGCTTTCACTCAGGCAGAAGCTGGATTATTTTAAGAAATCTAACCAAAGCAGAAATATTCCACCTATTTCTGACAAACTCAGCCACAAACCTCATTGCAGACCCATTACATCCTGCTGAGACCAAGTATGCAAGTTCAGATGAAAAGAAAGACTTTGCCATCCTATGTATGCATGAAATGGCACGAGAAGACCACGTGAGGTTCCAGCTCAGGTGTGGCTGCACTTCACTCAGAGGGACACAGCTCAGGTATCTCCAGGCTTGCCATGGAAAATATCCATCAAAAAAACCCCGAAAATACCCAACCAAAAATAAAAGAAACTTCCAAAGGGACCCCATTTCTGGTTACTTCACCCTTGTCTTCATTTTCCCATTTATCACATTAGACAATTAATTTCAGCATACCACTTTTCAAAAAGCTCATGCTGAGCTTCCTAATTCTCCCCTGCATTTTATAATGCAGGAGCCACAAGTCCAGATCCTGCTGCAAGAGCCAGGTGCCTGAAGACCTCCGTGGACCAAAGCCTCTTGAAAGCAAAGGGACATTATGGCATTAAGTGCACTTACATTACTGTAACAAGCCTTCTGCCACCTTGCAAAGTGGTTGTTCTGTTTGTGGGCTTTTTTTTTTTTTAACTCAAGATTTAAGCACTTGTAACAATAGCACTTCAAATTAATAGGTCTTCAAAACATAGAAAAGAAATTAATTAATAAATACACTCAGGACAGAGAAAGCACATAGAGGCTGAATAGTGAAACACAATGTGCCTGAATACTATGACACCAGGTGAAAAAATGAGGAGGAAAAAAACCACAACAAGAAAAAACTAGCAACAAATAATTTTATATCTCGAAACATAAAATTTAAATTTATCAGAATTGACTCTGAAGAAAAGCAGTGAAACTTTTAACAAAGTTTATGAAGCTGAAGGGGAAATCATAGGAATCAAGACTGGTACAGGCTCTCTCTGCAGCATTAATATCTCACATAAAAACCAGCCATCCCCCACCCCCCAGCACGAAGGCATCATCTAAGGACTGCTTATTCAGAGAGGGTCTCATAAACTACCCCTGCAAAAGCTTATCTCCCCTATCTAGGATCAACTTTAACAGGGTCAAGGACGGATGGGAACAGTTTTTGTAACACCAGGAGTCAGAAAGATGCCTATCAGGGGATTTCAGGGCAGAGCGG
>NW_009718720.1:0-7204 GCF_000703405.1 Apaloderma vittatum | reverse complement strand
CAGATATTATTATGCTAATTTGCTTTTGACCTTAAACTAACAATTAAATTAGGTGGTCTTTTACAATGCAGAAAATACGTAGACCATAAATTCAGTTTCTGATCAACGGATGTGTAAAATTACAGAATCTAATAGCTATGGCATCAAATTTTGCTGCTTTATTGCCTTTTTATTTTTAATCAGGAAAAATGAGCATATTTCTAGCAGTCACTGAATCATGAATTTACATGAACGTTTGCATTTAAAAACAAATCATCAGAATAATCCTTCCTTTTCTTGCTGCAGCCCAATATAAAATACTTGAAGCTGCAGCCCAAATACTATAAGTAGGTTACTACAGACCTTTATATATTGAGCAGTACTTAACATGGAGAATATGCATTGGTAATTCAGCGCTGTCATGCAGGTGGCACAAAGGTGGCATTTGGATCTACTAAAAACTAAATACTTCTTCCCTCTGAATCCGTATATAACATAAAACATATTTTTAATTGTTAATAATCTATATTTTTTGCTTGTATACAGTTGTGGGTTGTTTTTTATCGTGTGTTTTTTTTTTTTAAAAATCTGATTACTGCTTAATACAGGGATTAAAGATATGTATATCTTTGCTCCTGGTGATTACTCTAGCAGCTATTCCCCTGTCTCTGAATACTATACGACTGCTGTCAATATATTCCCTGTTAACTGAGATGGTTTATTGCTTCTTTATGTGAATTATAGTATGACAGAGTGACAACATACTCACTAGACAAACACTTGTCACACCAAAACAGATTAGTATCCTTTTGCAATTGATCTTAATCAATTATAAATAACAAATGAATAGATCAAAGCTCCTGTAATACCTGTAAACACTCGAATGGGGAATGAAACATGCTCTATAAAGCAGAAAACCTTGCTTACTAGGATGTAAAACACATGTTTGCCTTCTGTCTTTGGTGGTTTGTGTGGGCATATATAGTTTACTCTTCTGCAACTAGAGATCTTTCACTTTAGACAGCATGACAGGTAGCACCCCTTCACTTGTGCTTTAGTCTGCAATTCTACACACTCTTCATAACTACATCGTCCATATTTTTTGAAGAAGATAAAATTCTCCTTTTGTAAAGCCTATAGAAAAAAAAAGCGTCAAGTTATTTCCACAGAAAGGAGAAATGTCAAGATTTCTCAATGATATTAGTAATTCAACCACTCAAATAAATAGGCTAAGGAAGAAATTAATGGGTAATATTTTTTTTTCCTGCTGACAAGTACGGATTTAATTGCTATAAAGCATTCCAGTAATGGAAGAGGAACGGGGCGGGGGAATTTTAACAGCATCCTACAACTGCTTGACAGGGGGCTATGCGGCAGACGGAGTCACTTCTTGCCTGCTGGGGTGCTGCGGCACTGGCACATGTTGCCCAGAGGGGCTGTGGGATCTCTGACCTTGCACAAATTCAAGACATGAAAAAAGTCCCCTCTTCCTCAAGGATCTCATGCTGGTGAGCAGGAAGCTGGTAACTCCTCCCAACCACCATTTTTACAATTTTAGTTTTACCTCTCATTTTATCACTGTCTGGACTACACTGGCCACTCACTCTGTCTTTAAGAGGCCTTTAATAAATCACATTGATTGACTGCTGGCTTATGAATAACCTGCAGTTTGTTGCAAGTTATAAGCTGCTTCTAAGTGTCTCTGCCTATAGGTGTATGCATCTCACTTTAAGCCACAAAATTTAAACCTTTTCTTAAAAACTGTCAGCTCCAACAAATTTGTACATTTTATGTGATCAAATATTAAGCCTGCCAGATGACAAGGAACATGCAGGTGGTGAATAATCCTTTTCCTCTCCTCCTGCAACGAACTGCAGCCATACCCTCCTGATGGTCTTTTAATATTAGGAAAAAACCCACCTAACACACAGAGATATATGCAGCATTTAAAAATAGCAAGTCCCTGGAGCCCACAATATTGCTGAACAGGTAAACTCAATTGAAGTGAAACTGTGCTTTTTCTCCAGCCCTGTCATGAGCACCACCCCGGACTGGGGAGAGATCAGTTAAGAGGAAGGGAAGGTTGGGGGTCTTTTACTTGTCCATCATGGGCCCGAAGGCAGAAGGATGATGAGAAAATGAGATTCCTCATGATTCAGGAGATTTTTATTCACTTTAAATGAACTGATGTAGCACAAATGTTCACACACTGTAATTTGCTCATGAGCACACTTGAGCAATACACAGTAGTTCAGTTTGTTGTGTAGCCTGCAAAAAAGAACTGTTGAACCACCTTTTATATTTGGATCCTAGAAATATATATTAAATACATGTATTATGTTATACAACTGAAAATTCACATTCGCCTTTTCTACTTTTGTAACACAAAATCTAAAATTATTTTATCATGAAATACAATTAGGTTTTGAGGCTACTTCATGCTTATGTATGAAGAACTTTTCTTGTAAAGTCTCGAGTTTAGTTAGATTTTTCTATGTAAGTTCATAGGGAAAAAATAAATGAAACTTGAGGTTAAAATGAAAACCAAAAAACCCCCCAAAAACTTAATCGTTTTAAAAAGCACAAGGAAAATCAAGACATTAAATATTTGGCACACCTGCACCCATAATTTACATGAAAGCTAGTTATCTTTGAGGAAGGTCTTACTAATTACTCTTGATTAGGTGACTGCAAAAGATACACACTGGAGCCATAGAAGGAAAAAGAAATCTTTCTTCGCTATCTATTCTTTTTGACACTTTTCCTTCAGAAATTATCTGCCAGAAATAAACACGTACTTCATTATGTGATGATTAATGCTCTGCCCAGCAGAGTAAGCCTCGTGTTTCATTTGACATCATCCTGGTGCCTGCTCCTTTCCAGCGTCCCCTGCTGCAAGATTCAGATAGTGTTGTGGCTTACTGTTCAACAAGGCTCCAGGACTTTGACAAATAACAGGTCACAGATAATAAATTAAGACTTTGGTTGCTTCTCTTTCTAGATAACTACGTTTTCTAAAGTTGACTAAATGGCCGCAGCATTGCCATTGTGCAAAACCACATTGTTTTAAGCCTGCAGAATTGCTGAGCGCTGCATACTGAATATTTCACTGTGATAGCTACTAACCACGTGTGTAACAACAGCCTGATCTTACTGCAAGCTGTAGGATATTTTTTGTTAGCTTCAGCAAAAATCCACTGAACACTCCATAAATATTAAGTCCGAGACCAAAGAAAACAGCAGAGAAATAGAGAATTAGCATCTCGCCTATCAAATTAATTATACCAGATAATAATGAAAAGAACATAAAGCTGACACACGCTTGTACATCTGGAAAGTGGTTACATACGCTAGTCTCTAATTTAAAGGTATTATAATGACTCTAGGCCTAATTCTCCTCTTGAAGTCAATGGAGAAACCTCCTGCTGAGCTCAGGGAGAGCAGAGGTTTCAAATCACCATGGAAATTTTCAGCAACACTTAAGGAAGCTTCTTCAGCCACAAAGATTAAAGACAAGATCACTACACATCACTTCTTTGAGCATCACTTTACCTTTACATTCACCCCTGCGCCATTTAGGATTCTAATTAAAAAAAAAAAAAGCAACATTTAAAATCCTGTCAAGAAAAGTTTACTGTTAGTGCTGTTAGAGAAGAGAGCAACGCTATAGAGACCATGGCTCAACTCCACACTTCGGGGAGGACACAGGTGGCCATCAGCATGGGGCTGCCCTCAGAGGTCACTGCTCATCTTCGCTGCTCCGGAGGGACAACCCAGCACGGATCACTTCAGACATCGTGAGCCACTCCCTGCTCCCACAGCATTATCTACCACCTTCCTTTCCCACCAATGGTGAAGTTGAAGCATCCAGAATACTATTTTTGAGCATACTCTGGCCAGTTACAATTTTGCACACACAAATAATAAGAGCTCCACAGCATGCCATCTCAAGTCTGTCCAGAAAATTTCAAGCAACTGGAAAAAAAAAAAAAAAAATCTTGAGCAGCTTACATTTGCCCTAAATCATTTCACAGGAGCAACGACATCTTCACCAAGAACTACTGTCAGAGAAATGTCACCTCTACACCTCTTTGGAGAAGTAATACTGGACCTCCCTTTAGAATGACTGTCTAGTGGGAGATGGTAAGACCACAAAACAGATGGCTACATGAACACACAAGTGTTGGGTGGCTCAGCTCTTGAGGCTCTCCTTGGCTCATTTTGGAGACTGTTTTCTGCATGAATAATACAGTTGGCAGCTCTGAGATCTTTACGACTTTTCATTTGAGCACACTCCAACACCTATTGGTGTCTGTTGTGACCCACCAGGTTTTCACCTTGATCAAAACGGTTCACTGGGTCTCCAGCACTGAAGTTCTCCATAGGTTCACGCTGCTATTCTTCTGATTATTACTTCTTATTTACTAAAGGAGGAAACAATAGCCTTTCTACATACAGATTAAAAATTGCAAGCAGAAATTTCAAGCTCTTTGGTCACTGACATTTTAAGAAAAACTGCCACAGAGACTGAAATGAATCTATCAGATCTTAAATCTTTCCAGTCTCTATATTGTGCACAATGACTGAAAATGAGGAATTAAGATTTACAGCCAGGTTCTCTAAAGGATATTTTCCATAATCTGTGAAGGATACTCTAATAAGTCTGATTGGCTGAAGGAGAAACATGAGTTCCTTTAAAGTGAGCTCTTTATTTTAATTCTTTGTGTCAGAGCTAAATTACAATCACTTTCTCCTATCAGTTTTATACTGGATCACTGAGCCGTTCAAAGCTCTGTTCAGAAATTGCTTCTCATCAGCAAGATCTGGTCCTTGCCAGAGATTATCTCACAACCATAACAAGCTTCTTCAAAGAATGTATAAAATTTGACCAGTGAAAACTGAGACAAGAATGGGCCTTTGCAAATTTTGACACATATCTCACAGCAAGCGCTAACTGGCACAGACAAGATCTGTTCTCCTTAACCCAACCTTTAATACTGTTCACACAAACTACCCTGAGAAATACACAAGATTAAAGAAAAGAATATTAAATGTGAAGACTGCATCTTGCAAGGCAAAATGAATTAATACCGTGATTTGAATCATACTTCCTTTTTCAACTATGTAATGAAATGTGTTGTAAAGTAACTTCGATAACATACCACTAATGTTACTATGAGTACCAGATGTTGGTACCAAGCACATGTCTCCATTTATGTGTGTCTTCTACTGCATCGTTTTTATTGCAGACTGAAATATTAGTACCTGTAGAGCAAGGACGTACATGTCACCACATTGTGTTAAGAAAGTATTAAGTTATCAGTAAATCACAGCTGGAGGATGCTGAAGGAAACCAGGACTGTAACACAGACCCAAAAAGGGCAAGTGCAAGGTCACAGCAGGGGCCTTGGAAGTTGAAAGAACAGGATGACAACAGGGTACCAGGGCTATAAACTACTCACTAGTTTTCAATTACTGCTTGCTAAAGACATGGAACTTTAAAATACGTGTAAAAATAGGTTTAGAGATTAAAAAAAAAAAGTAGCATTCAGTATACGTAAAAAACTATACATAGCGAATTTCACTACAATATGCAATTGGGAATCACTGGAGCACATATTTGTGTTAATAAATATATTAAAATGATCCAAAATGGACCTCAGAGAAAGAAGAGAGAAACCGTCAAACTTCACTCTCTTTGCTGGCAAAAAGGAGGAAGAAACCACCAATATCAAACATCACACTCCTCCACGTGGAAAACTCGTGGTGATGACAACTTGCAACGACACCTCCCTTTGCTTCTCGTGAGGACAGTAACACCAAAAAAGGATTGGACACCTGAAAGCTTACATATGTCTGTATCATTATCAGGAATGAACTCTTACAATTTGGTAACTTGGGCTATAAGCATCAGTATCATTGTAATTGATCTAATAATAATCTTTCAGCAGGCTCTTAGGACTTTAGTTAAACTAGCAGCTAATTCTTGGCCTTGCACATCAGGTGTGTTTCCTTCACCCATGGTAACTGCAAAAGGTGTTTGGTTGGGTACCACAGCCTCAGGAACTGTCGACAGAGCTGATGATCGGTCCAGTGGGTCCAGCTTTCTGTGTTAATGTAACCTAGATGCAATTCACAGCAATATTCCCCCTGCCTCAGTCAGAGACAAACCTTCCAGGAGATAATTTGCCTTTGATTAAGAATCACTAGGAAATTAATAAAAACAATAATTAGCTAATAACTCAGAGCTCATTACCGAATAGAAATGTACCCAAATCTCAGTCCATATTCTTAAAGGCAGAAAGCACTTGTTAAGGAAAAATGACAATATCCTTTTTTACCTTTTCTTTCCAATAAAAACAGTTGGGGTAGAAATGCATCCACTCCCACAATACAGGCTCTGATTAACAGGTGAGCATTGCCAGAGGAAGACAGCACAGATCACTACCTACAGTGTGAATTCTGAAATCTAAACTGCTATATGCTCAAGCTTTGATGGAAAGAAGAAATAAAAATAAAAAGCTATCTGACACATAAATAACAGGGGCAATTAACTAGGGGGACCTTCTGCGTATCTCAGCAGAAGATAGATTTAAAATGTCTATACTCAGTGTGAAGGTATTGCTGGATAAAACACTGCCATGCAAAACAGAAAATAAGAGCAGAAGCTTTATCATTTCAAGGTCGACATAACTGTATATTTAGGTTAGTTAAAAAAAAGAAGTGCCTTACTCTCTTCCCCTACAGCAAACTCAAAAACCCAAAGTACTCTGCAACTAAGAACTACTGGTGAGAGCTATGAAACCCTTGCCCACTCTTCTTGGAAAGATCAGAAAAAATAATCTTATACCGAGAATTCTCAGCCCTGTAAACAATCCTCAGGCATTACACTGTAAATCATTCTCAAGCACTACACAAGCACTGCTACAGCTCTCCACAATTAGTAACTATTTACAGTCCAGATTCTCTACTTTTGCACAAGATGTACACTGTCTTGTTGAAACAGGTATCTTTGTTGGGCTTTAATTTGGCAGAAGAACCCTCTGGGTGATCACCAAAGCTGTTGGTTCTTTTTTGATTTTGTCAACTACACAAATCTCTTTCTAGAAAACTTATGAGCATTTTTAATGAAGAAGAGAGGAAAATCCTTCCACACATTTGTGTTCAAATTTTCTTCTCCTATGGATAGCTATATGTCCTGGATTTAGCTAAAACCCAGTCCTAT
>NW_009718719.1:0-496 GCF_000703405.1 Apaloderma vittatum | reverse complement strand
AAGGGGGAGAATCACCTCTCTCTACCTGCTGGCTACTCTTCTCTTGATACATCCCAGGATGGGGTTGGCCTTCTGGGCTGCATGAGCGCACTGCCGGCTCATGTTTAGCTTTTCACCTATCAACGCCCCCAAATCCTTCTCTTCAGGGTTACTCTAAACCCACTCTGTGCCTGCCTTGTATTTGTGCCTAGGATTGGCCTGATCCAGGTGAAAGGACCTTGCATTTTGACTTGTTGAAGCTCATGCAGTTTGCACTGGCCCATTTCTCAAGCCTGTCAAGGTCCCTCTGGACGGCATCTCTTCCCTCCAGTGAGTCCACGGCACCACACAGCTTGGTGTTGTCGACAAACTTACTGAGGGTGCACTCAGTGCCATCGTCCATGTCGCTGACAAAGATGTTGGACAGCCCTGGACCCAGAACAGAGCCCTTAAGAACTCCACGTGTCACTGCTCTCCATGTAGACTTTGAGCTGTTGACCACAACTCTTTGAGTGTG
>NW_009718718.1:0-18926 GCF_000703405.1 Apaloderma vittatum | reverse complement strand
TATACACATATAATATATAATATAATATAATATATATAATGTATACAATACATGATATCATATATATGAGATATATATATATAAAAAATATATGTCATTCATAATACTATCTAGTTAAACTATATGTAATGGAATGGCAAAGCAATGCCAATGCTGTATAATATCTTAATCAATGACATAGACAGTAGAATCGACTGCACTCTCAGCAAGTTTACAGATAACACCAAGCTGAGTGGTTCAGTCAACATGCCAGAAGGATAGGTTGTCCTCTGCAGGGACCTAGACAGTCTGGATCCTGGGCTGCATCAAAAGAAGAAGCCCGCCTGGACATATTCCTGTGTGACGTAAACTAGGTGACCCTGCTCTGGCAGTGGAGTTGAACTAGATGACCTTTCGAGGTCTCTTCCAACCCCTGACATTCTGTTGTTCTGTGTGTGATTCTGTGAAGTGCAGCTGGCAGATCAAGAGAGGTGATCCTGCCCTTCTTCTCTGCTCTGGTGAGACCTTACCTGGAGAACTGAGTCCAGCTTGGATCCCTCAACACAAGAAAGATGTGGACCTGTTGGAGTGGCTCCAGAGGAGCCACAAAAGTGATCAAAGGGCTGGAGCATCTCCTCTTTGAGGACAGCTTGAGAGAGTTGGGGTTGTTCAGCCTGGAGAAGAGAAGGCTCCAGGGAGACCTTACATCAGCCTTCCAGTGCCTGAAGGAGGCTATAAGAAAGCTGGGAAGGAATTCTTTATCAGGGAGTGTAGTGACAGAATGAGGGGAAATAGTTTTAAGCTAGAGTGGGTAGATTTGGATTAGACATTAAGAAGTTCTTTACTAAGAGAGTGGTGAAACACTGGCACAGGTTGCGTGGAGAGCTGGTGGAGGCCTCATCTCTGAAGACATTCAGGATCAGGCTTGATGAAGCTCTGAGCAGCCTGATCTAATTAAAGATGCCCCTGCTCACAGGATTAGATGACCTTTAAGGGTCCCTTGCAACTCAACACATTCTATGATTCTGTTATTCTAATTAAATGTTTGAGGTGGAGGGAACGTGTGAGTCTTCTTAAGAAACAAATCCATAAAAATTTTAGGTTCTACTTGGACATGAAAAAGAAGTGGCAAAACAATGTAAACATTTAGAGACACAAGACCATCAAATTAGTTTTCTATGTAGAGGCAGATTTTCCTTCAGAAAGCTCAACATTCTGATGTTTTTTTATGGTCAGAAGAGGGAGCTATTGAACTATGTCACAGTTTCTAATAGTCTGATCTAAAGGGTACAATTTTATTCCTTGCCTTATTAAAATTAAATTCTTGAATGCTTAAAATATTTTATAGTAGTCCACCTAGTCAAGACAGTCTATCCAAGATGTTAAAGGTGCCTTTTAAATGCATAAAAACATATAAGATAAAGGAGCAATAATAGCAAAAACTGAAACAAAAAAATAAAGCAGAAATAGCTTGTATCTCCCATTAAATAAAAATCACCTACGTGCATACAACTGAGAGGAGGTATTCATCTATTTAAATAAAACTTTCTGTAAGTCATTGTTGAAAAAGGTTATTTTTTCTACATAATAATAATTAAAACTCCAAAGCTTGTCACAGTTTCTGTTATTTTTCTATAATCAATTCATAAAAAAATTTTAGTGACCTACGTAGATCCACTTAAAAATTATAAACATAAACACACCCATAAAACTAACTGAATCTGATATTCTAGCATAATTTCTCAGGAAGATTTTTCAAAACCATAGATAGGACTTAAGCTAATACTGATAACATAAGTAGGTTGTTCAATATGAGATTTAGTTTACCTGCTCCAGACATCTAGCAGTTAAATACGGGATCACAGAATCATAGAATCATAGAATGGTTTGTGTTGGAAGGCACCTTAAATACCATATAGATCCAACCACCCAGCCTTTGACAGAGACACCTCCCACTAGACGGGGTTTCTCAAAGCTTCATCCAATCAGACCTTGAACACTTCCCTGGAGCCTTCTTTTCTTCAGGCTGAGCAGCCTCAACTCTCTCATCCTGTCCTCATATGGGAGGTGCTCCAGCCTTCTGATAATTTTTGTGGCCCTCCTCTGGACCGACTCCAACAGGTGCATATTCTTCTTGTGTTGAGGGCTCCAGACCTGAATACAGTCCTCCAGGTGAGTTCTCACCAGAGCAGACAGGGAGAATCACCTCCCTAGACCTGCTGCTCAAAATTCTCTTGATCGAGCCCAGGATGTGATAAACTTTCTAAGCTGTGACTGCACATTGCTAGGTCATGCTGAGCTTCTTGACAACCAAAACTCCCAAGTTTTTCTCTGCAGGATTGCTCTCAATCCACTCATTACCCAGCTTGTATTTGTGCTTGGGGTTGCTCTGACCCAGGTGCAGGACCCTGTACTTGGCCTTGTTGAACTTCATGAGGGTTGCACAGGCCCATTTCCCAAGTCTTCCCTCCAGTGTGTCTATTGCACCACACAGCTCAGTGTCATCTGAAAACTTGCTGAGGGTACACTCAATGCAAATGCCTATGTGTCACATTTGGACTAATGTGACTCCTGGGTTTGATCTGCATTGTAACTCAGGTTCAGGTCACTCACGGACGAAATAAAAAGTGCAGCCACATCAACAATCAGAAAATGCACGTGATTTATTGAAAAATAAGGAATAGGAGCATGAAAACCTGTTTGGTATTAAAGGGAAATAGAATTATAAAGAGAAAGGGGAGAGAAGACAGGAAAGAAAAGAGGAAAAGAAGATAGAAAGATTGCCACCCTAGGTTCCAGCATCATCCAGCAGCATTTTTAGGGCCAGGATGGTGGAGCACATGCTACCATTAACTCGGTAGGTCACCTTTCATAGAGTTCAGCAAACCTAGCTTCCTCCTACAGCTGGAGTCTGCATTAACTTCCACACAGAAAGCACGAGTGGTAGGAAAAGGACCCTGGATGTTTGAGACATTCTTGTCTTACAGTCTCTCACACCATGTTGCCAGAAAAGATGTAAAAGAAGCACTGGTCTCAGTGCTTACCCCTGAGGAACACAGCTCATCATTCCTCTACACATGAACATTGAGTCATTGACTGCAACTCTTTGAGCATGACCATTCACTCAAGTCCTTTTCCACCAAGTAGTCCATCTAGCATATTTATGCCTCTTCAATTTAGAGACAAGGATGTCATGCAGTGCAGTGTCAAATGCTTTGCAAAACTCCAAGTAGATGACGTCAGTTGCTCTTCCCTTATCCACCAACACTGTATTCCCATTGTAGAAGCCACCAGGTTTGTCAGGCACAATTTGCCCTTAGTGAATCCATGTTGGCTGTCACCATTTAACTTCTTCTTTTCCACATACTCTAGCATAGTTTCCAGGAGGATTTGCTTTATGATCTTGCTGGGCACAGAGATGAGATTGATCTATATTTGTGTGGATCTTCCTTTATTTTCCCTTTTTAAAAATAGAGTTTATTTTTCCCTTTTCCAGTCAGTGGAACTTCACTGGATTGCCACAACTTCTCACATGTTATGGGTAGTGGCTTAGCCCCATCTTCTGTCAGTTTACCTCAGAACACATGGATCCTGGGACCTATGAATGTGCCTTCCAATCTAAATTATTTCACAGTTTTACGATTCTATATAAACACTGAGGGTTGATTCTGGAGCTGTCAGGATACTCATAGTGTATCTGAATATCTGTATGACTTCTCTGATATTTGCTAGTAAAAATGGGAAATTAGGGTTGGAAGAATATCTGCCCTGTAATTCTAAATACTATAAATTGAGGACATGCCAGATGGAGATGTTTTCTTATTTGTAAGTGCATGATGGAGGCAGGGATGAAGAAGGCTTACCATAATAGCTCGCTGATTTCTCTGGGACTTCAACTCACCATGTACTTTTGTAATATCTATTTACATTATTACTCTTCTTGTGCCATTCACAGGCTCAGGATCAGACACAGTAACCTCTTTCCAATAATATCAGTGAAAGATTAAATTTATTACTAGATGTGAAGTAGACATATCTTTTCTTTTTCAAGAAATTGCACTTGAGCAGGAAAACGAATGGTCAAGTAGGTCCATAAGAGCCTGTCTCCTGAACAATCATGTCATCTGTTACATATTTTGACTAAAAAAAAATATATATATTTAATAACAGATGATAAATACACAAACTAGTTAAGAAAGATATTCAAATAAATAACCCATGTCATGACAATATACAAACAGAATTATACAGAAAATTGGAAAATATAACTTAAGTTACCAAAAAGAAGATCCTCCATGGTTTTGCCGTCTTAATGTCTTGTATGAAAGAATCAATTTCTTGTAAACCAGAACACATCTACCTAATTGTGGTGGTTTGGCCCTGGCCAGAGGCCAGGAGCTCACCAAAGCCGATGGACAGGGGGAAGGGAAGATGTAAAAAGAGGCCCGTGGGTTAAGATAAAAAAGCAGTTTAATAAAGCAATAGCAAATACCGCACATGGAAGCGAAGCAAAACAAAGATTATTCTCTACTTCCCATCAGCAGGCGATGTCCGGCCGCTTCTGTAGGAAGCAGGGCTCCAGTACGCGTAGCGGTTGCTCCGGAGGACAAACACAAAACAGCGAATGCCCCTCCACTTCCCTCTTCCTTCTCCCTTTTATGTCTGAGCTGACATCATATGGTATGGAATACCCCTTTGGTCAGTTTGGGTCGGCTGGCCCGGCTGTATCCCCTCCCAAGATGTTGGGGTAAACCTTGGGAAAAAAAAAAAAACAAACAAAACCACAGCCTTGGTGCTGTGTGAGCACTGCTCAGCAGTAGCCAAAACACTGGGGTGCTATCAACACCCTTCTAGCTACCACTCCAACGAGAAAAACAAAAACAACCAGCACTGAGAGAGCTGCTATGGGAAGATTGACTCCACCTCAGCCTGACCCAATACACTAATCAATATTCCAGTAGTGTTCATGAGAAACAAAAAAACCCTGAAAACTTTCGTTCTTGGAGATATCGTGCTTTGCACCAGATGGGTCTCTGCCATTCATATATGTTAAAATGACATTTATGTCATTCATTGTGATATGACATCATTGGAATTAATACAGGCACTTGTAAAACATATTTTTAGCAACTAAAACAATCTAGGAAGAACAAGGAAGCAAGTTAGCAAATCTGATCAGCAATGTCTCCAGTGATCATAAAGTGCAGCGTGAGAATCACTGTACTAAAACTCAATAACATTTTTTCTGACCTTTTTGTTTATACTGTAATGCTCTTTTATCTAGCATCCTTTTGATGTTAGAAGGATGAATTACTTCTTGCATTTATCAAATAAAAATTCTCTGTCTTCGACAGGTCTACTAGTCCCTTGAAAAGTTCAACAATGCCTTTTAATAGACTCTATTAAAGTTTGGTGTCACAGTCAAATTGCTATGATTTTATTCTTCAGTAGTAATATTCTGACAGATACGTAGTTTAAAAACATTAAAAAAACTCAAATCAAAATAATTCCTGTTATACATATACAGTATCCAAAGAATTTTTCTGAAAAAGAATGTATCATTCCCCTCTGTATTTTCTTTCTGACTTTATGTACCACAGGAGAGCTTTATCCAAAGCACTTTATTTTTAGATGCACTCCTCCAAAACACACTCTCTCTCTCTCCCTCTCTCACAGTCTTCATTCTGTGTCACAGATGTGAAAAGTTACAGATGAACTAGAAAAATATTGTCCTAAAGTGACTTCCCATATGGCACTATCAAATTGTAATAAGGGGTGTTACACTGATAAGTCACTGTGAACGATTGAACAATCGTGAAAGAAGCAGAGCACTTCAAAAATAGTTTCTGGTTCTCGTAATTGGCTATTCATGCACAGAGGTAGAGATGACTGGTAAAACTCACACCAAGCTTGAGAAAATAGTAAAACTAAGAGGTAAATATCTGGCAAACTACAATTGCATGTATGTATAAAAAGCATTAAAACTTTATAGTTATTTTTTATTAGTTTAATATCCTTAAGTAAGCCAAAAATCTTTAGAAGATCTTTTTTTTTTTTTGATTCACAAGACTTAATGGAATACACAGTCCACTTAATTGATCTTAGAATAAATATCAAGTAAAAATCACAATGAGAATAAATGAAACAAACTGATGAAATGGTCAGATCCTTTGTCTGTTTTTGTTAATACTTTATGTATCTTAGTAGAATACATGGTTGACTGTGAAGGTTTTTGTTAAATTCTTGAATAGACTAAAGATTTTTCTGTAATCTAATCATTTCTAAATAAAGATTTTTCCATAGAAGAACACAATGAATTCTTCCTAAGCAAGATTAAATACTAAAAATTATTTTCTAGTTTAAAGTTTTTATTAAAATTGAGAATGATATAATAAATATTGTAGACTGTATTTATTATTTTTTTAAGATCTACAGACTATTACATATCAATCAGAAGAAATTGCCATACAATAAGAACTAATATACAATGCATAATTTTTAAAATTATTTTAAACTAGTAGGATATTTATTTCTAGAGAGGGAGGGAGAAGTATATCCATAAATTATATGAAAGTAAAAGAAGATAAAAACAAATTTTGAACTGCTTTGCACATTCCAAATATAGCCTAAAAGAAAAAGTTATTAGTATTTCAACATTTTGACACTTAAACCCTCCATAATTGCGAGCTTTATAATAAATTCAGCTCATATCAATTTCCAAAGAAAAATAGCATAATCACTCATATTCAGATAAGGTTGTATTCTCAATCACTTCCTTATTTCCTTCTACCCAACAAAGATGTTTCCTTCTTTTTGTGTGCAATTGAATGACAAAGAACCCTTAACCTAATCATATTTACAGATTAAGAGCTCTTGCCATGTTTAGTTAATCAAAGTCTCATAGCAAGCATAATAACAAAAATACAGACTGAAAGATCTAAGGGGAAACTATCTTTCTTTTTGGCTAAGTCACTGAATTATTTTCAAGAATCCTGTTTATCGCCTGTGGGTTAGGCCCTCCTGGCACATTTGCCCTATCCCATATGAATTAAGAGGTTTCTCCGTGGCATCTCTGATGTTCTAGCAGTTGGATACTATGTCTATGTCCCAAAAAAAAATGTACTTTAATATCAGAATCTGTGCATTTTTATACCAAGTAGCAGTTACTGGAGGATTTTTCTCTCAGCAAAGATAACATTCAGGTTGGCCATCCGTGATGTTACAGAGCAACCCCTGGTGTTTCATGCTTTGCTTATTGAAAACTAAGTAATCAGCACATGCCTTTGTGCCACAGAACTCATTATATTTTAAGATAGGGGAAAAGAAAATGCACCACACCTAAGTTTACTAGTTACTGTGTACAGTATTCCAATGTATTCCACAACATCCTAATATTTTAGTGTGTTTCTTTGTGTGATTATATTTTAACAGAGTGCTTTTGCCATTGTGACAAAAGTGCTGTGAGCTTCTCTAGGTTTTTTAATTCCTGTAAAATCGTAGAATGATAGAATATTAGGGGTTGGAAAGGACCTCTAGAGACCATCTAGTCCAGCCCCCTGCCAGAGCAGGGTCACCCAGGGCAACCACACAGGAAAGCATCCAGGCAGGTCTTGAAAGTCTCTAAAGAAGGAGACTCCACAACCTCTCTGGGCAGACTGTGCCAGTGCTCTGTCACTCTCACAGTAAAGAAGTTTCTCCTAATGTTGAAGTGGAACTTCCTATGTTCTAGTCTAAACTTATTATTTCTTGTTCTATGGCTGGGCACCACTGAGAAGAGACTGGTACCTTCCTCTTGATACCCATCCCTCAAATATTTATACATATTAATAAGATCACCTCTCAGTCATCTCCTTTCAAGACTAAACAGCCCCATTTCTCTCAGTCTCTCTTCATAGGAGAGATGTTCAAGTCCCTTAGTCATCCTCATAGCTCTCTGTTGGACTCTCTCCAGTAGGTCCCTGTCTCTCTTGAACTGGAGAGCCAAAAACTGTACACATTATTCCAGGTGAATACAAATTTAAAAATAATTTCCATTTACAACAAATTATGTCATTCAAGATGGATCTTCCAGTATCACAACATCTGAAGATGTCTGAAAGACATGGAGTTAGATAAAGTTAGACATATATATTAAACTGTAGTATAATACTTTAATTTATCTTCAAGAGAAGTTAATTAATACATCCCAATGAACACACATAAAAGGTACAAAAAATACTTTTTTTTACAGATTCAGAGTATCTAATTTTATTCATTTTCTAATGCATGTATAAGCAAAAGTAGATATAAAAGTCAACAATAAATTTTGCATTTGACTCATGCTTTTCAGTTCATTTGAGTACATACCCTCTTTGGGTATTACTTCATAGTCACAGGGAAAGTTTTGAGGGAAATAAAGAACAAAAAGAGAATCTTCATAGGACTTTTTGCTCTTGGTTATGCATTAGGATCAATTTCAAATTACCATTTAGTGCACATGCTAAAATAAATTTAGGTATAAGGTGTGTTTAGTGACACTTATTACTCTTCAATGCTTCAGTGCCTCTACAGGGACTGTGCATGTATACTTCAGGAATATTACTTTCTTAGGCACACTGATATTTCCAGAGGTCTGGAGCAGTCAGACTGTACCTTAAATGTGAAATTTCTGTTAAATGAATGATACTAGAAGGCAAGAAAATAATCCAGACGACCTCAGGAAATTAATAAACAAGGAAACAAAAAAAAAAAAAACAAAACCAAACTGGAAAGGTCTACTTTTCATGTTGAAATGAGTAAATTTTATCACTTAAGCTAGTTAATAAAATAATGGAAATTCAGTACTGCAAATTCATAGTCCCTGATATTCCAACTTTTATTGTATTATTATTTGTAAACTAAGAGTTTTCAAGTGAGTCAGACACTTATTCTAATGAAAGGTAAAGCCCATAACAAGTGAAAATTTTAAGAGAGTGTGGCTTTCAATGATGTGCATTAATACATTCATTTTTCATGAACAGACAACTCAAACAATGACATCTGGGGCATATCTCAATTTAATGAGCATAATCAAAATGGCTTTTTTGAGAAATAGTCCTCAAGATAGGGTAGTGTGGCAAAGAAATGGCATTGTTAAGACTGGTACTAAAATTTGTAGATGATGACATTTACAATTTTATGTAAAATAACTTTATGTATATGTAATTCATTAAAAATGAGATTATCCATTACAGTTATAAAAATTACAAAATAACTTCTGTTCAGTAGGTTTTGATGAGAAACATTTTTTTATGTAATCTAGAGTATTTCATTAGAAATTAGACACAGTCTTCTGGGATATATTACACAACAATTACATGGTAAAACTTCATCTCATGCTTGTATTGACTTCAACATGAAATTTTCATTATGATCACTCAAAAGTTAGTTTGAAGTTGTAATGAATGAACTATAAAAATTTAGAAATAAGTTACTTTTTTTCCAATGATTTTTTTTTTTTTAATATAAAGTCAGAACATTTCAGAAGTACCTTTACAAAAGCATCAGGTAAACAATTTTTTTTTAATTTAATAAAGTAAATTTTATCTTTTCCAATAAAGAAATTATATAATGTAAATGCCAATGAAAAATATGCCTGAAGTTTGCTTTGAATGTTTATATGTTTCTTGGTAGCAAACTTGTCTTTCTGTACTGAAGATAAACAACCACTGCTCTACTAATCTCAAAATTACTCCTCTTGACACTGGCTCTTGCGAATAAGGGAAGAAGTAGTTGTAGATTCTTCTTATGTCAAGTAATCATCCTTTGGTATGCATGATTTCAGTATCATTTATGAGCACACAAAAATATTTGAAAGGAAAATCGATTCTAAAATTCAAGCTGAGCTTTGCTGATTTACTATTCTTAGGTGAGATGATTAAACCTATGTGTGTTAATTATCTGGTTCATTATTTTTCTGAAATAGAAGGAGGAATGAATAAAATATTTGTAACATAAACAAGGTAAGATAGTATTGAGAAATAGGAGATCAGAGATTAATAACAACATTAAAAAAGCACCTTTCTTTATCTAGTAGAATATTTCCTACGGTCATACTCCTGGAAGGAAATTTGAATAATGATGAAAGCAGTCTTGCAGAAAGATTTTCAGCTTAGTGGTTGACATCAGTCATTTAGATGTTTTACTTAATCCTGCAAAGACTTTGTTCCTTGAACTACCCTGGCAGTCAAACTCCTTTTTCTTTTGGGGGAGGAAGGAGGAGGGGAATAAATAAATATATATTACCAGAACTAAGAGTAAAAAATGCTCTGCATAGTAAGGTTATAGACCATAATAAGACTGACTGAACTCGGATTTTTAGTAGCTTTGGTTGTCTTCTACTAGGAACATCCAAATACTTTAAGACAACATGGAACTATAAAAGCAGAGAAAAGACTTGTACTGTGGCAAATGGGAGTAGAACTATAAAGAAAAATAGAAAAAGTATGTAAAGATGTCCTTGTTGTATTTACTTTCTTGGTGGATTAAAAAAAAAAAAATATATGGGAATTTGACGAGGTTTGTACTTAAGTGTCATGCATGTGAGTGCGGTGAGATGGAAGGGAAGGTGAAGGGCAGCTCCCTGGTCTTTAAATCGCATTCCTACTTTTGACTCTGGTGGACAAATTCTTGTGATATTGAGCAGGCAGAAGAGAGCATAGTCATGCTTATCTGAGTAAAATAAACAGTACTTCAGGTCTTCTCTGTTTCTATGGCCTTTTTTGGTATACATGCAGAACCTACCTTAGGAAGAGCCTCCTTTGGAGTATTTAAACCCAAACGATCTCAGCAAAGGTGAGATGCGCAATCTGAAGCCTGCTTTAGCTTTTGCTTTGACAGACCTTCGGCCTTTTCAGCCTTTTCTCGAGTCCAATGCCTATATAATTTTTATTTTTCACAGAGAAAGAGATTTATTATCTAGTCTATCTTATATATACTTTCTTTTTCTTATAGTCATGTTAGGATGCTATAATAGCCCTTGATAACAAAGTGAGTTTTAGATCACCCAGTGACACTGGTCAAGGGAACTTGCTTTGTACCTTTGATTACTTTTTTCTTATATAATGAGGTTAATTATACTAACCAAAGTTAAATTGTCTTTCTATAGTATTGCTTTCAAACCAGACAGTCATAACCTGGGAAAAGAGTTGAAGGTTAGATAATATTTTTATAATTCAGTTATGTATACTGCCACTATTTCAATTTATTTTTAATAGATTAGAAGTTCATAATAATAATCTTTTTTTTCAGGGCATCTTTTAATAACTGTCTTTATATGCTACGGAGCAGAGATTTATGGGTGGAATCATTGAAATTTGGTAACAAGTACTAATTACTCTAATTAAAGAGGTAATTGTTCCTTTCAGCAGTAAAGTAAGTTTCCTGCTTGTCTGTGTACTGTGGTACTGCTTCAAGCTGTTCTCCATTTGTCATGTGCATTAAGCAAGATTGAGTCTTGTCTGGGAATTAGTGCAAGCACTGTGCACAAAATCTTGAGTATGACAGGAAATTATATCAGCGCTTTGTGAGTCAAATAAATTGACCTATTCACCAAAACATAAAAATAAAAAGCTAAATAAAATAAATAAATAAAAATAAAAAACTAAATAATGCTTTCTTTGGATTACTGCAGGAAATGGCGGTGGCATTAATATAAATTTTCAGGTGATATGCAAGTTAGTACTAAATCTTTACAGACACTTCTACATTTTTTTCAGGTCTTCTGAGCCCAGCCTTTCAAAGGGTTTTCCCAGTTGTAGATTTAAATTTACATACACTGGGCCTTATATGAGGTTTTCATGTTTTGTCAGCAATAATGTAAAAACATTTACTCTTTAAATGTATAAAGTTTTTTTTATTTTTTTTTGAATCATTTAGAATAAATCTGTGCTTTTAAGTATAGCTCTCTGCACTGATATTTCAATACTGCATTTGGGTTTTTTTGTTTAAATAATAACATTGTGCTTGTTAAAATGCTTTTCTATGAAATTACACCAAATATAGACTGGGACCACAAAGGTAAGTGAAAAGCAGGCACAAAACAAAGTTAAAAATAAATACTCAAATGCATTAACTCATAAGTAAAAAGAAGTGTTAGTCTTGCGCCCACCTTCCAGTAAGTGCTTAGTTAAATCATTGCAAGGTTAAGTGTCTCTCTCCATATGATAGTTAATCATTCTAAATTCTAGAACTCACCTTGAGGACAGCTTGGAGACAGGAAAGACATTGACAAGACAGAGCAGAGAGAGCCAATGTATGCAAATAGATAAAATTCAAATGCAGTAGACAGCAAGAGGCAAAGAACGTTCTTGATAACGTACATTCACATGTGATCTAGGACACAGAAAGCCAAAGCAATAATTTTTTCTTTATGACAGCTTCAAAAAAATTAAATCTCCCAGCAAGGGAAGAAAAGGTGTATTAGTTGTTGTTTATTCTGGGTGTTTTTTGTGTTTTTGTTTGGTTTAGCTTTAATTTAACTAGGACATAAGTAAAGGTGTATGTGCTACATTCTAGCACTTGTTACAGCTATGTGTCACTGTTGGCACTCAATCCGGTATATATTCAATCATGCTGGCAATTTTTTTCTCACTGCAAAGTGAGTTCAGATACAAACATAGCTTTCTAGTGTCCAGTTCAGATAACCTAATATGAGGATATTTGGCACAGTATATAACCATGTATACAGTTATATGTGTGTGTACATGTAAGTATATATGCCTATAGTTTTGTATATATATATGTATAATTATGTATATTGTGTGTATATAAGCTTATCAATTTTCTATATGAAAAGGAGTTTGGGACTCACTTGAAGATTAGTAATACTGGTCTGAAACTACTTACAACAGTGATCCCATAAACTTTGTTACAATTAGTAACAGCATAAATATATTTCATTTAAGTGATTATAGATGTAAACTGACTCAAAGTGTGAGTTAAGAGACAAAATGACTTTAAAGTGACTGATTTGGAGCTGTAAAAAAAAGCCCTGAAACAAAGCAAAGAAAACCCACCATCTCTAAAACCCCCCCACCAAAAAAAAATAAAAAGCCTAAAGAGGGTTTCTGTAGTCTCATCTGACAGTTTTTTATCTATTTGGTCCCAAAAAAGTTCTATTTGCAATATCTTGTTAACTTAAATCGCTCTGTTCTAAAAGGTCAGAACATGATTGGAGTAACAATTAAGTTCTTCCTCTGCCAAGCACTACTGGAAAAACGGTGATGAGAACAAAATGTTTAAAGAGGAAAGATATGATTCAACTTCTTTTAAGCAAAGGGCAAGTGTTTCATTTGTCTGCAAGGTCAAGGAGTTAGATATTTACTGAGTCACACTATTAATTAGCTATGTTTACCAAGAGATCATCTATGCAGCTGAAGAAATGACCAGCTGTAATTGTTCTGTACCTCAAGGGAGCCAAGAATGGTTCTTGTTAGATTGGAATGACACACGTCTGGATCCTGACCAGCTGGAGAAGGCTTCCCTCTTTCAATATTTCCGAATTTCCCTGCTGAGAAGCCTTCTGCCAGAGCAGGCCCCTGTCAAAGCTCTGTGTGGCTAGTTCATCACCGTCATGAATCAGCATTTTATTCTATGACATGTTTGTAATGAGAATTAGGTATTTAAATATCTATCTTTAAATGAAGAATGATATACATAATCATTTAAAATCAACTGGATCCTAATTAGTTTACTTAGGGACCTTCAAAACAAAATTCTGTGTTTCTTACAATACTTTCTGTCTTGTATATGTTACATACCTGCCTTAAAAAGAAACTTCAAGCCAGATTCTGAAACAAACTGTCAATTTTTTATACATAAAATCTGTTTATGTCAATAGAAAAATGTTATTAAAATATCGAGAAAAAAATCACATAATATCCAGTAAAAGCACAACTTGAAAAATATTTTTCATAAAAAAAATCCAGTTTGTAAATATTTAAGGATGGAGTTTCTCATCTTATTTTCAGGTGTCACCTTATCTGTGGATAGATTAATGTAATTATTGTTAGTTTATCTTATGGTAATACTATACAAAAAGAAAATTCCAACACAAACTCTTACTTTCTTTTACTTTATTGAGAACATTATGTAAAAACTTAAACTTCCACCCATAGAGCTAATGACCTTTTAGTTGTCCTTTATAAGGCACCAGGAAGTCCTAATTAAATTTTGTGGTTTTTTTTTTTTTTTTACAGAGCTTAATTTCCTTTCCAAAATTAGATGTAATTTTGTTGTTGTTACCTTCCTTCCTTTAAACCTGTTTAGATGTGATTGATGTTGCAGTTCCCAACAAACGCGTGGTATTTTGAATTCACCAAACTTTTTCTTATCTTCTTACGTTTATTCTCTCCTTCAGTTTGTGCTTCTTCCTTTAATCACACAGGTTTTTGTTTTGTTTTCCTCAGAATGTTTATTTTCTTTAATTCTATAGATGGTTGAAATAAAGCATCAAGAGGTCTTGTCTTCGTAATATTTATGGCAAAGGATAAAGGGAAAATGTTTAATGGGTTGTTTTCCTCTCATCACACTTCCCCACTGCTAGGGCACAGCATCCAATTCTATTATGTCATCTCAAGCTGTGCCTCAGTAGTGCTTTCAGGTATACATCACCCCAGGGTACTTAAGTACCCCACTCTTTCATTATTCTGCCTCACACATCTTTCTAGCTTTCCTAACTTTCACCCATTGTAACCTATTGACCTCTACTAGACAAAGCAGAAAATTGTACATACATCTTCTAGAGCTTAAGTGTGTTGCTGTTCTAAAAACACATCCCATCTTTAGGTTTGGAGGAACCCCTCCCCAGAAACATCTACCACTATACTGTGACTTTTCTACTCCGTATGCTTAGAGGTATTTTATTTTCATTTTGACTATCTTCACAACATCTTCTGTTTTTTGTCTGCAAATACGTGTGAAAGAGAGTGTTTATTCATCTGAGTGTTCAGACAAACATCAAATATGTAAGTGGGATTTATTTAATAACATACATGCATTTCAGGTGGAACATTTGGAACATCAGCTCTGAAGACAGAACACCTAAGAGGGATAGCTACCTAGTGAGCCGAGCCAGAGTATTTTGGTTTATTCTTTGACACAAAATACTTGTCAAGTAAAGGCAAACATGTTTGAAAGTAAAACAAGTAACAACTTCATAACAAATTCTTCAAACAAAACCAGGAACAGATTAAATAATTGTATCGTATACAAGAAGTTTTTGGCTTTTTTTTTTTTTCCAGCTCTGCCTAATCCATACTGATGTAGATTTCAGTAAACAGAGATACAAATTACAGATCTAAATAAATAAATAGTTAGAAAGCCACCTTTCCTTGTAGGGACAAAGCTGTCTCTTAACTTCTAGTATATGTCTATGTCCACTTGAAAATACTTTCAGTAAATGAAAAAAAAGAGATGTGAACTTCTATCTGCAAGAAAGTTTTCAGAGGTTTCAAAGTATTTTACAGAAGTTTTCTGCAATACAAAAATCAAACTTGGTAGCTGCCACCCTCCTAATCATAGAATGCTAGAGGTTAGAAGGGACCTCTAGAGATCATCTAGTTCAACCCCCCTGCCAGAGCAGGATCCCCTAGGGCAGCCACACAGGAACGCATCCAGGCGGGTTTTGAAAGTCTCCAGAGAAGGAGACTCCACAACCTCTCTGGGCAGCCTGTGCCAGTGCTCTGTCACCCTCACAGTAAAGAAATATCTCCTCACGTTGAGGTGGAACTTCCTACGTTCTAGCTTATACCCAAGTAGAAAAGATGATGAAAAATGTTTTTTGGAATTCATAAATCATAGCATCAATGAAGTTCAAAGGGAACCCAGGAACTATCTAGAGTTGAACTTCCTTCTCAAAGCCTGGGGACACTGAATACAGAACAATTGCTCATGGCTTTTGGCTTCAAAATCTGAATTTCTCATATTATTTATCTGATTTTCGTAGTATGTAAGTTTCCTAAGTTGCGTAGTTTCCCAGAAATTTTTCACTTCAGATAAAATATCTAGTTTTCTAAGAGGTTAAAGATATGTCAGTGACTTCCGTAAAATTTTAGAAAGGAAAATGGACAGGTCAGCAAAGAAAGACCTAATTTCTGAAATGAAGAAGTCAGAGAGTGACCTCTAAGACAGCAAAAAATGGAATAAACAACTTTTCTGTATCCATTTTTACTGCTGTCACACAACTTTTGCCTCTCGTATGTTTTTAAGATAAAGAAATCAAAGAACATTCACTGGCTGAAAACAAATGGTTTACTCACAGGAAACATTTTATGGTACAATAAAGATATTGCTTGTTTGTTTTTTATCTTAAACTGTACATTTAAATCTTAAGACAAGTCCTGTAGTTTGTTACTTGCATGGGGTAAGGTAAATAGCTTCTGCTCTGCATTAAAGAGCCAACATCCCACAGCTCTCATATGTATCTGTTTAAAAGAACAGGTGCAAGATATTGGTATACCAATAGGCTCCCACGATAAATTCACGCATTCAAGCTGAAGGTATAGAAGATTTCCTCAGTTGCAAACAGATTTTTGTTGAAAGTGTATCTGTTTAAAAGAACAGGTGCAAGATATTTGTATACCAATAGGCTCCCATGATAAATTCACGTATTCAAGCTGAAGGTATAGAAGATTTCCTGAGTTGCAAACAGATTTTTGTTGAAAGCAATTTGGCCAAGAGCTAACATCTTGTCAGGTAGCTCTGTCACAGTTCATTACGTTGTACAATGTAATATTATAAAAAAACACACGCAAAATCTTACCTTCTTTCTGAAACTAAGGAATGCTAAGAGCCAAATCCCAGTGTTGGTCCTTGAGCACATGATTTTCCCCAAGCTCTTGTTAGTCTGAGCTCAAGGTTTCCACAGTTAGGTGGTTGATAAGGGCTGGATGAGAAGGAGTGCAGCAAACCTGTCTGGCACCCTCTTCACTTCACATGGCAGCAGTATTTCTATGCAGCATTCACTCTGGATAATGGCTGGAGTTAGGTTACATCTGTATTGTCCTTGTCCTGGCCCATGGGCACAGTTTCCTTTGTTGCCCTAGGGTTGCCTGTTTGCTGTGAACTTGCCTAGCCATCAGACATTCTGGTCACTATCCCTTGTCCTGGCCCTTCGTTCCTCATCGAATACCGTGGGATTGTGCCCCTCAATGACCTTTTGCTCTCCTGGGCTCCCTCATCCTTGTCTCTCAATTTCCTGCCCAACCTTGCCATTGCCCAACATCTAAGGTCATGTGAAGGTTTTGTAATTAAAACTAGGGGAAAAAAAAAATAAAAAAAATGTTCCAAAATCTTTTGTCTGTGATACAGTATCAAAAAATGATGATTAGAACTCATAAATAGCAAAATAATTTTATACTTCCATATGACAAAACTCTGAAGTAATAATTCCATTTTTAGCTTATGGGGAAAGTAGTTTTATAATTAGAAAACACTGATGCAGAACCTTTCAACTAATATCCCACAATAACTTTATCTTGCATTAAGTAAGCCAAGTTTGCTCACTGAATAGTGAAGAACAATGATGACTGAAAATTATGTGCTTGTTCTTAGTTTTTTGAGACATATTTTTATAGTTTACTTAAATTTGTCTAGTACTTATCAAGGGTATATGCAATGCTAAAGAAGTATGTAAAGGAAAAGTCCCAGTAATGCTCACATTCTGTATAACTTATGAATGCCAGAATAAACATCAGAAATTCACTTGTTTTATTAATAGCTGAGCACTGTATTAGACAATAAAGTTAAATTTTCTGTTGAAATTGTCAACTTCATAAGGAATTTAGGAATTCTTAATGCACAAGCTGTTGTCTTGTCTAGATTCTGAATGCTGATGGTTTAATTGTTCATAGAAACTTCTGAAATTTCCCAAGTTAAGGAAGAAGGGGAAGAAAAATGAGAACAAACAAAGAATATTGTGCAGACAATAGAAAATCTGATATTTTACAGCATTAATAAGATGGTTCAAGTAATTAGGTTTGTCAAGTTAGTATGGATTCCTGGAAAAAAAATGAAGTTCCGATATTGAATTTCTTAATAAAACATAAAAATTAAGCACTGGAAGCATATCTGTTGGCAATCAATAGGTTTTATAACAAATAAATCTTACACTAACCCAGTATAATTTTTCATTTGGTTAAATGTACCATTAATAAAAATGATGCTAGTATAATGAACTGTGAAGTACCAGAAACATTTTCACACAATTAGACTTAAAAAAACCCCAAACATAAAGTCAATAAAGTACACAATATGTAAATTAAAATGTTAAATAAAATACATCAGACCCTAAAGAATGTTGTAGGTTAGGGCTGGACTGGGCACTAAACTCTGACAGATGCTCTATATAATCCCCTCACCATCCTCCCAGTGGAGGTTAAGTGGGAAATAAGAAAAAGAGAATTTAGGGTTGAAAAAAAGGTGCTATATATAGATATATACAATTATGCAAATATATTCAAATATACTAAATAATATGTTTATACGGAACCCACACCTTCCAGATAGCAAGTAGGCTCCAAGTGGGAAAGTCCCAGATTGGACTCGGCAACAGACAAGAGCGCACAAGCCTACAGTCCCGATGATAGTCCAAAAAAAGAAAACCAGAGAAAGAAATTTGGAATGGCAACGCCACTCACATCTGGAGAGTCCTGATAAACGGTGCTCCTCCACAGCATGAAAAATGGATGCAGGAACACCAGCAGCACAGGGGGAGATAGATAATAAGCAATACCAAGCCTTTCGGAACAGCGGCTATGAAAACTCCTCCCTAGGTTTCGCTTAAGGGTCTTTTTATACAGAGTACCATGGGAAGGAATACTGGGATTTGCCTGTTTGAGTCACTTGACTTCCCATAGGCACAACCACCCTCTTCTCTTCCATTGTAATTGCCACATGTTCCAGGCAGCTGAAGAAAACTTTTCTCCCCG
>NW_009718717.1:18139-64082 GCF_000703405.1 Apaloderma vittatum | reverse complement strand
CCTTGCATTTTGACTTGTTGAAGCTCATCCATAAACCACAAAACGCTTTACAGTGAAGTTACATAGCATTGATGTGCTTGACACGGAAACTGTAGGATATGCTCAACACAAAGTATGTCCATCATGATTTGTCTTACCACTACTTAGATTGGAAGTTACTCATGGTGATAATATTAGTGGTTTTCTGGTTAAATAAATTTAGACCACATCTGACTTTTATAAAACTTCAACAGAAAAAAGTTATGGCAGAATCTTCTTGAAGGCTAAGCAAATGTAACATTTTTAAAGCAAAATAAGGGTTCTGATCTGTTAATCTGAAGCATTCAAACATGAACTCAAACACATTTTCTAGACTGATGACTGGCTTTGCAGCTAACTGGAATGGACACATAGTTGATACAGCACCCAGCTCAAGCATTGCACTGCTTGTTTTTCAAGGCTGTCCTGCAAGAAAATAAAATTAACTTCTTGTGCCCTGCAGTTTTATCAAAATGTTGGTGCACCAAAACAATGCATAGTATTTCAGAATGCACTAGCAAATGAAAAGTTAGTACATTTTTTAGGAAACAGTCAATCCACACATGTATTTTGTTATTATAGCAAACTGACACAATTCAGCATTTATACTTCATTACGTTTAGTTATAATATTAATTTAAATAACATTAAGAAATATTTTTTTAATTGTTTTCACTTTATTAAATCCTAAAAGTGTGAGTCAAGAAATAAATTTTTTGAGCAGAAAAGTCAAAGGACTTTTAAAGCCATGTTTTTAGAGGCAAGATACTAAAGTCATTCTAGCAAACCTATTTTAAGTCTGGCAGTTTTTTTAAAAATACTGAAAAAATTCTGGTGCCATTCTAGCACCGATTGAGGGGACCCTCATCCAATCAACAGGAGGCTACTGACAAAGTGTTCTTACTCCAGCTAGAGAGGGCTTTGTGCTCACAGGCCCTCATCTTGCTGGAGGACTTCAGCCACCTTGACGTCTACTGGGAAAGCAGCACAATGAACCTGGAGAACAGAAGGCTCTGGGGACTCCTTATTGCAGCCTTTCAATACTTCAAGAGGATTTAAAAGAAAGATGGGGACAGACTTTTTAGGAAGGCATGTCATTGTACGACAAGGAGTAAGAGTTTTAAACTAGAAGATGGTAGATTTAGACATTAGAAAGTTCTTCACCATGAAGGTGGTGAAACACTGTAACCAGGTTGCCCAGGTTGATGGGGGAGGCCCCATCCATGAAGACATCCAAGGTCAGGCTTGACCGGGCTCTGAGCAACCTGATCTAGTTAAAGATGTCCCTGCTCACTGCAGGGGCGTTAGACTAGACAGTTAAAGGTCACTTCCAGCCCAAAACATTGTGTGATTCTGTATTGTATTGCTTCAGAGAGATGTTACCATGTGGAATGAAGCAGATGTTAGGCTACTAAAAAAAGAAAGAAAAAGAAAATCTTTTATTCTCCTGTTGCAGGCTGCCGTAACAGACAATCATAGAGTTAATGATGCTAAACTTACTATTAAGTAAGAGTGCTCTCAAGTGGAGGAGGTTTTCTCTAGAGATCAATGCATTCTCCTGGAATTTGTCCAGAGTCTGCAATACCTGTTCCCTTTATCAAAGCCATGAGAGAACTAAATTATTATAAAGACACTAATATAGTACTGCTTTCATACAAAAAAAAACCCCAAAACAGGCAGAGCATAAATGCTAATAGAAAACTTCTGAAAGAAAATAATAGTGGAGAAGAAAAATATTTAATAATGGTTTATAAATTTAAGCAAAACAAAATCTTCTAAAATTTAAGTTTCATCATATATCTGCCGTAGTAGAGAGTTTGGACAAACTCTATGTGTCTGTACTCAGTTAACAGTCGTAATGTACCTTGACATTCACTCTTGACACTGTGTGGAGTACTGAGGACATGTTTCTTTTCACAACTGTTTCAACACACAAGAGAACAAATTAGGTAGTTACATCTGTTTAAGCACTCGTGTAGAGCTACTTTTATTACTAGATGTTCAGGCTCCAAAGTATTCTAGCTTTCCTTTCAGTATGGTTTGGGTTTTTTTCACAAGTGAGAAGGATCACAATCTTAGAGCAACAAAAGGGAGCTGCAGATACTGAAGATGAAATTGTATGTTATGAGGGCTAATACATTGTATCTGATGAGGGCTTTTCTAGTTCATGGAGATTGTTCTGTGTGGAAACACAGAAGAAAAACTAGAAATTGAATCCAAATAAATTCCAGTTCTGTACTGTAAATGCGAGGTTATCTTTCTCCTATTGGGAGCTATTTTATTTTTTAGTTAAAATTAGTTTAGTTGCAAAGAGTAGTCCATATCCCATTTACAGAAAGATCTAGACTTCAAACTTTTATCTGAGAGTTTAACTATTTAACTATTGGGCAATGCCATTAATTTGAAATAGAAAACACTAAAGATACCATAGCAGTCAGAGAAGGAAATTAGTGATCTGCTAACTTACAAACTTTCCGTCTTACAAAAATGCAGTCCTGTTTCTCTGACATTCATAAAATATATCTCCAATCTTGATGTCACAACCATTTACAAACTTCTTTAATTTTACTTCAGATTGCCTAGAACAATATGATTCAACTCTGCTTATGCTGATGTCTTCTTTGTTGTTATTTCTTCAAGTCTGGATTTATGCCAAAAAAAAAAAAAATCTGAACTAACTTACTGAATGTTTTTTTAGCCCTTCAAACACTGGAGCCATCCAGTAATCGAAAGAAAACAAGCAAACAAGTGAACAAACTTGTTTCTGATCAGATTTTTTTTAAAAAGTAGTTATTTGTTACAGAAAGAACAGTAATTCACAGAAATGCACAGCCATGCAGAAAGAACATGAGCTATTACAGGTGTTATTATCAATAGTACTTATTAGGAGAGCACTTAAAAGCTAATACAGAATGGAGTTACATTATACCAGGCAATGGAAGATGCATTCCTTTCATACAGTATTCACCATAAACGAACAAGAACTACACAGCGTGTGGGATGATCTCGATAGCACCAAGATAAAACAATGGCAGAAAGAATGAAGTAATCTCCCATTGGTGTTTTTTTAGGATGTACTTTTTAACGAAAGCTAAAATTCATGGAAAGAGGAGAGAAGGTGAGGAGCAGGGTTGTGGATATGAAATCACCAGGAAAGAAGTCCAGTGGAGTAAACAAGAAATTAAGACAGTTTAGATGTTGAGACGATTTGCAGCAAGCAACTCCAAGCCCTGGTTAAAGGATGCCTTTCAGAACTGCAGGAACAAATTGTTCTCTGACTACCCAGGCAACATTAGACTAGCTCCTTATGCAGCAGCTCCTCACATAGGCTTACGACTAGTCTGTACCAACATCCACAACAGTGAGAGATAGTGCTGAGAACTATGTCATGTGGTATCAGAGGCACACTTGTTGCTTTCAAAAGAATCATGTTGTATAACATACAACATAACCATGATGTATAACATACATCATTTATTGCTTCTCTGGTTTATGACGCTGTGTAGGCACTTTCAGTTTTGTGGGGTTCTTTTCTTTGATTTTTATGCATTAATGCTTTTTTTTCCATAGAACTATGCTGTTTAAGGTGGTTTATGTATGGATTGTTATAGCAATGGATGAGAACAAGACAAAGTGCTTGCTTGTAGCACTATAGATTTTCATTTATTCAGAAAAACACCTTATGTATTGTACTTCTGAGTTTTTGAATAAAAAATATCTTCTAATGTTTTTGATGCAAGAATAAAAAAAAAAAGACAAAAAAGTACAGTTCTGTTCAGCTTCAGCTCCAGGGCATGATCAGACAATCTTTCTTCAAATTCATTCTCTTTTCTCTTCCTTCCTAATTACTAGTATGTCTTCATTTGTGTTTCTTCTGTTAGATAAGTAAAGTGAAATCAAATTGAGGATTCAATTAAAGTACTCCCAGAAGTAAAATCTTCAAATCAGGATTTAAGTTCACAAAGCCTGGGATAATTGACAAAATCTTTGATCTAAGTTTTATGTAACACAGACTATTTCCAAGGTTCATTTTTTCCGTCTTTTTAGAAAGAAAGAGATTGTTGGAACTATTGTATCATAGTACAAGATTTAAACCTGCATATTACGTACTGCATACATACAATCTTTTCTCTAATAAATACAGATTAGAAGTAGAGTCTTTGTAGTAAATCTAATCAATCACCTGAACGGCTTCACAACTGACATGTCTTAGAGTCATTATGTGTAATTGGCTGTGAGGGACTGCTAAATGAATGTCTCAAACAGCCTGGAACCTAAACAGGCCACAGCCCGTGCCCAGCACCTGTCCCTGTAGGTGCAGGGTGACCCAGCCCCTGTCCCTGTAGGTGCAGGGTGACCTAGCCCCTTCCTGAGCCCCTGCCCAGCCCCAGCACCGGTGGAGGGGTGGGGGCAGGCAGGGATCGGGGCTGTGGCTGCAAGATTGAAGAAGTCAGGCCAGGAGAGGGGAGGTGACCCCCTCGGAAGCCCCCACCATTCCCCAGACCTGTTCCCGCAATTTTCCACAAGGGGTGAACAACACAATCTGGCGGGAACTTGACTGTACAAGAGGCTGTACTGCCTGCGGGCAGTTGGGCGCTTTTCGCCCGCCTCGAGCAGATGCTGTGGGTGCCGCGGTTGTCGCTTTCTTTTCCTGTTGCTTGACTTTCTCTCTCTGTCCAGTCCTAACAACAGGCTCTCTAGGGCAAGGCCGGTTCTTTTGCTCATGATGGCTCTGTGTTGTGAGGCGTGTTGATCGCGCTAAGTGGACAATTGAAACACATCGCTGTTAGATCTTTGCTGATTGGTAAATAAAAGCGGTGTTAGGAGTCTTGGTGTGATTCGCCTTAATCCTGGCCTGAGAATCATCGAACCTGAGTCATCGTCCTGAAGGCTTGGGATGAGACATTGGCTAATGGTGTATTTATTTTTGTGCTATTGGATCACCCTCAGGGACAATTCCAGTAAGTTTTGAATCTCCAGAAGGATTACTCTGCAGAGGTAAATTACTATTTTTTAAAGAACACTAACTAATTACTTTTATTTAAATACATTTCTAAAGCAATCATTCTGTCTTGAGCTCTCACTGCATGTTTAAGAAGTGATGAATTTGATGTTCTCTGATGCCTTGAATTTCCCCCTTGAGCCAAGAAAGGTGATGAGAAAAAGGAAATTAAGCCCCAAAACCCAGAGTTCATGAAACACGCAGTATTAAAAACATATGTGGAGTTTACAAAGAGAATCTCAGCCAGTGCCCTCTGGTTTTGCATGACTAAATGACTAAAATTCTTGTTCTCAGGGAAAAAAATCAACTTAACATACTAAAAGTATAGAAGACTTCTCTGTAAGTGTGGGAGATAGCAGATACTGGGATTCCATTGGCTGACACATAGTGATCCTCAGAAAAAGAGTATAGAAGCAGTATAGAAGTAAAATCTTTTAATGCCATCTTATAGTAAGCTAAACAAGTCAGTATATACTCCAAAGGACTTCTTTTCCCTCTCCAAATAACTCTCTATTTTATCTATGGATTTACAGTTGTATCTTTGAATGTATTTTCCTCATCGCTTATCCAAAATGTCCAATTTTTCTCAAAGAATTTGGTCTAATAGGGAAATTGGTAATCTATGAGCTCGTGTTTATTGGGCAACAGACAAACTAACTGAAAAAAAAAGGAAAGAAACCCCTAAAAAACTTTGGTTTTAAAGTAAAAAAAATATAAAATAAATCTATACTTTCAGAAGACATTTCACAAAAGTAGGTGCATCAGAATTAATCTGCATTTAGTTTCAGAATAATGATTAATAAGGTAGAGGAAAAGATGTTTAGATGAAATATTTAGAAAAAAAATAAGAACCATGACATTAAGCTTGAGAATTACCAGTTTCTGTTAATTAGTTTCCTTCAGGTACTGACTTCAGAGTGTTTTATTCAAAATGAATAATTTTAATTAAGACATGAGGTCTTTCTATAGATTTTATTTATAGGTAAGCAGGAAAATTTGTAGTAAGCGGACTCCACATTCCAAAGTGATTTGAGGATGTCTTCCCCTTTGAAAGTTATTTTCCTTCTGCTTCATAAAGGCTAAAAAACTCTTGGAATTAAAAGACCATGAGAACAAAACTATTTAATAAAAAAGGTTGCTGTAATTTCACTGCCATAAAATTGCTGTTCGATAAAATATGACATTTATTTTAAAAAAGCCTATTGGTTTCTATTCATTTCTCCATTGACAAGTGTCCACCTTCTCCATCTTGTCTCTCTCTCTCTTTCAGCAGTTTGAACACTGTGATGTAAGAGCCTCAGTTATTGAAATATCACTTGACCTAGCTGGAGTCAACAGAGTTGTTGTTTCTGGGTTTGGAGTAAGGGCTGGAATGTAATGATCAGTTGGAGGAATATAAAGTAAAAAGTAAAATAACATTTTCCATTTTCTCGAATAAAAAAAACAAGTAAGAAAGAAGTAATACGGACAAAAACCTTCCAGCCTGGGTTACAAAGATGGATCAAAGCCTTTACCATTTGAAAGACAAAAAAAATTCTTATGCGACCTGGAAAATAAGGCTGATGAGAACAGGAATCAGATTTTTTAAAGGAACTATTCTTTGGTCTCTATCAAGGCAAACTGTGTGATTATTAGAAACTATATGAAAGTGAAAAAAACACAGAATCACAGAATGTCAGGGTTTGGAAAGGACCTCGAAAGATTATCTAGTCCAACCTCTCTGCCAGAGCAGGATCATCTAGAGTAGGTCACACAGTAACATGTCCAGACGAGTTCTGAATGTCTCCAGAGAAGGAGGCTCCACAACCTCCTTTGGAAATGTCCAATAGAACAAGAAAACATACTTACCGTGCATTTCTCCAACTCCTCTTTGATACTAAGTGCATAAAACTATACTTGCTAAGAATGGGTTTGGAAACTTTAAATTATCAGCATATAGAGAATTAGATTGGCAAAATATCAGCATTTAAAGCAGCATGTAGTCCTTAACTTCTAACAACCTACCTCAGTAATGATGCTTGATGACTGCAGGACTGGATAAATAAGAAGTAATTATTCATAATAATGTTGAGCCAGATGGTCTCTTGAGAAAGTTATGCTAGTAGAGAGTTTGGCGCACAAATTTGGGTTTGCTCTTGTTGATGCATGGAGTTATTCTGTTGCTGAAATAGCTCTTTGTGACTTCCACAGTGCTAGCCTTTTGATAGTTTTTTTTCTTTTCAGCAGGCTGAAAATGTGATACTTTGTGGTGATGACTGGGATTTTTAAAGACTGGGGGGAGCTGGCTGCTTATTTAAAGCCAGTAGTACTTGTACACATGCCTTTCTTAGGCTCCTATTAGCTTCCCCTGGTCATGCAAAGAAATGCTGTGTCAGGATTCCTTATGTTACCTGATCCAGGAAGGACAGATTTGTGTTAGACTAATATATCAACTGGACTGGGATGAAGGCAGTTCACGGGACTGCACTTTCATCGGTGTAGTCAGCTTACATGCCGCTTGATCAGACGTCATTGGGACAAGCTCACGGAGATCTAGATTTTGGGTAACTTTGCCTTAAGACAGTAAGGCTTCTCTGTTTACTGGTATTTTGGATAATTCATGTATGTTTTTGAGTAATGCTACATATTATAATACATGGATGTATTCAAAACTGTTTTGAAGCTGATTTCAGATATTAAGAGTGCAATGAGGAGAAAAAACACCAGACAAAATTAAGTTCCTTTAGCTAAACATTAATAAAAATCCTCAGTTCCTGGACAAATTTTAATTTCTAAAAATGTTCCAAAAGAAGTCCACTAGCTTTGAGTGTGGTTTTCTTCACCTTTATTGATAGAATTTTCTGGACATACAATCCTTGTCTATTGAAAGATCAGACGACTGCAGTGTATAAGATATATTTCTACATAAATTATGAAAGATGTTTGAAACTTTAACGGTATATTAAGAGCAGCAAAAATATTCCAGGCTAAGTCTGCTGCAATACTTCATATATCTTTGGATTTTCATCTTAGTGATGCAGAACTGTGGAGGTGAATTCCTGTTCTGATATACCTTGCAACCTCCTCTGCAAATTGAGAAAAATAATTGAAGACCATGTAATGTAAAATCACTGTTCATGTAGATTGTCTGTCTCTCATGTCAAGGAACTAAAGCAATCATCACTGAAAGCAACCTTCAACAAATGTCACATGAGAGAGAAGATTTACACCTCTTCTGTTCTTTCTCTGTAGCCTCTCTTGCACATACTAGAACAGTATTAATAAAATTTATTTTAAATGTCTAAGTAACCCTGACTTTTTATATGTTCAGTATATTTCCCTGTACTACCAAATACCAAAAAAAAATAGAAGCCTGATTCACTCATTTGTAGGTGATCTATGATGCAATTTATAAGTCTTTACAATTTTTTTCTCAGTAAGCGCTGTAAACAACACAATTCTTTTAAAAAACTTCACAGATAATATATTCAGGTTTGATTTATTTTATGAAGGTTTTACAGAAGCAATACATACTCGGGAGGTACCAAAATAATAACCACATTACTTTTTTGCACCACTCTAATTACATAAAACAAGTGAGATTACCACTAAATTGTTTGTTCTACCTTGTATTGCTCTTCTCAGTTCACTGGATTTTGTACAGATACATAATCCTGTAACTATGAGGACAAAAATCCCATTGTAATATTTATTATTTATCCAAAGCTAGAACTGGTGCCAGACCTCTTTATCTTGTGTTGTCTTTCCTTCTACATCCAGACTCAGAACCCAGGTGTAACTTGGATGCTTCTATTCTCTGAACATGTAAGTGTTCCATAGTAGAAGACTGCCATAAAGTCATGCCTCAAGGTATATTTATGCTGCTTCTACTGAGATTGCGGTTTTTATACACTTACTTTCAACATTTTCCCCATACTCATCCCTTGGCCAAATATGAGCTATGGTTCTCTAATTCTGAATTTAAGGAGAGGCTGGGCCATAATATTTAGATATGCTGCACAGTGTTTAGAATTCTTACCTTTTTTTTCTTTTCTAAAAGTCTAGTGCAAGCGTAACAGGATTTCTTCAGAAATTAAGAGAACTTAAGCGTATGTTTGAATTGAGTAAGTAACTAACGTTATTGTAACTCAGAAAATTAAATTACAAGGAGGTGTTCTTCCCCCTCGTATTTTGTGAGAAGCAACTGACTGGACCAGTGGTATTACTGTTCTTGCTATGACAGACAACTTATATTACTGAAGAGTGAATAACAGTTCAGAAAAATGCTAATTAATAGGTATATTTGAAGACTTCTCTGAACTAAATTTGTATGCTAAAGAAAAGCATTCTGCCTTCTGACAGTGAAGAGAAATTGAGATGCTTCTCAGCAAGTCAGCATGTTCTTAATGGGGAGGGAAAACTCCCCAAAGAGTGACTCTAAACCAATGAATTATTCCAATGATCTATATCTAAATCCCATCCATTCCCGATTCGTTCCTAGATTTGTGTAGGCCTACCAAAAGTAGAAGTAATAAAAGGAACCGAAGAAACTTAAGACTCTTGAGAGGGAAAGGCGAGAGAAGGTAAAACCTCATGAGATCATGCCTGGAATGACTGACAGATAATAAACATCGGGTCCTTAAAAATGATTTTTTCCATTCCTATTCTTATTTATGCTGAATTCAGTGATATCCAGTGCTAGACAGATGCACATCCTTATCTGGCTATAAAGTTGTAATCAGTGCACAGACAGATTCTTCTTATCGTCTGCTTTGAAAATGGTCTTCAAGTTTCCCAAATACAAAGATACTGTGTCATTCTCCTAAGCAAAGAAAAAAGGAGAAGACATTTGTAAAGGGCCAGCTTGTAAATTCCCAAGGAATTCCTGGGCATCATAATATTATCAGGGAATTAGTGTAAGTTCACTTTGGCACCCAATTAGGTGCTTTTTATTTCGAAAGCTGGCTCCATACTAGCCTTAGGGAATCACAAATGTCAGGACTGTGCTACACTACAGCTTTCCTGCGTTTCTAAAGAGTGTCCTGTGTTAATCTGTCTGGCACATCTGGTAACTTTCAAAAGCAGAAGTAAAAAGGCAATTCTATGTAGCAAAAAGTGTGAGAAAGAAATTCAGAAACGCCATCCTTCTTTTTACAGACAGAGAAAATGACTAGAGCGTTGTTGGTATTTTTTGTTATTGAGAACATATAGCAGCTTAGTTTCACCAGGGCTAATTGATTTTCACAGCTGATGCATGAAAGGTTAAAGATGATATGAAATTTGAAAAGGACCCTTGTTTAGCCCCTGAAACTTCTGGTATCTGTGGAGACAAGAGAAAACTGAAGATACTAACACACCCAAGAAGAAGTTCAGATCACTGGGATGTTTAAGATATTTATTGATCTGCTCATGTTGCATGTAGTTGCAAGAAATCATATCCTTTCTCTTAAGAGAATCATACATATGTCACATATTTATGTTTATTGTGATTCCAGAACAGTGAACAGGTTAATGTCACATGTGATATAATTGTCTACATCTAACTGAATAAGCAGGTTTTGTTATTCATTGCAGGCAAAACGGATCATATAGCTGAGACAAGTCTGTTATAGTTGATCCATCATCAAGGGGAGGGTTTGTCTGAAAAAATAAAAGACCTTTCCACTGTGGAAGGGATTTATCAAGCACTGCCGTAAAAGTCATTCCTTCATAGCTCTTAATCTTGTTCACTGTATCAGATTTCTTCATGTGTGGTCAACATTAAGATTGTTGGGTTTTAAGCACGTACCAATCTCTTACTGAATACTTAAGAGGTTTTTTGATTGTCTTTAGTTACTTAAAATCCATTCTCTCTTGATCCACATGGTATCAGCTTTCCATTTGATGTACATACAACAGGAATAAAGATTTTTTTACCTGTTGATTTATAAAAAAGGAGCAGCTCATCTCAAACTGTCACAATGTCTACAGCTTGTAGCCATGCCATGGCTTTGCATGAAGAACATCTTTTAACATGGTCCCATCTGCTCCACTTGATTTGTGGGTAAATAACTCATACTTGATCTTACTTTTTCCCCGTTGGTAATTCATTAGTATACTTCAACACGAAATATCTCCTCCATTGAACCTCACTTCCCCTAACCATCTCATATATTAACTAATGCACATATTTCATGCAAACATCTAAGTGAATATAGTTGATATAGTTGTTACAGGCTTCTTATTGAGACCCAGCATAATGGTAATTGATGAATTTGGGTTTTGAAATGATGAATTTTGATTTTGAAAGACTGGTTAAGCCTTTCAAAAATTAACCATAGGTTAATTTTTTAAGGCAGTGAGAAAGCTTTATATGAAGTGATATTTGGATGTTGGCATTTTGAGATGATAGAGAAACAAGCTCTTCTGTAAGTCTAGGAGTGGCTTAGAACCAAAAATGCATAAAACTCCAAACTGTAATGGATGAAGTAAATAAGATCTGAAAAAAAAATTACATTTTGACATATGACAAATTACTACCAAAAGATAAATTAGAGGAAGGGTGTCAGCACTTAGAGAACACTTTATATAACATCCAGTTACCAAAATGTACCAGTTATTTTGTCACAGAATTGGCCATACATGCAGATCTTCTCTCTGGGTGTTTTGCCTATGAGTGGCAGAAATTCAGACACTCCTTTATTAACTGATTTTTTTTTTTTTTTCACATTGTAGGTTAATATGTCTAAATCTCTCTTTCACAGGCTGGCTCTCCGTGGCTGTCTTTCACTTAGACAAAAGAATCAGATGTAGTTTGATGGTGGCCATGTCAGAAATTTTGAGCATGGTGTTAAAATTTAGCCTGGATAATACTCCCCCTGGACTCAGCCTGGACTCAGCCTGAATGTGTGTGAGATTAACTCTGTGCCATTTGGGGAGTCATCAGGTCCATACTAAACGGTGTAATTGTAACCTAACCTACAATTTACAATAAAATAGCTTCAGAGAAATTGAGCTGATCATTTGGCTGGCACCTTTGTCATAAGGAATCCAGTATTCAGTTGGTACTCCCCCAAGTCCACCTGACTCCCTTCAACTTTGATCACTAGTAAAGATCAATAACATACTGACACACCATATCAGGGATCACAAAAAAAAAATCATATCCTGTTGCTATGGGAGATGAGGGGAAAGTCTTAGAAACTCATTTAGATTAAAGGGAAGAGGAAAGAGAGGGAGGAATCTTGTTATCAGGGATATAGTTTTTGTACTGGAAAATAACAGAGAGACAGTGGCAGGTCTGCCTGGGAAAACCTCCCTATGCAAAACAGTGGTGAAGTAACATTATTTTTAACGAGGTTGAATTGGGTGGGAAAGGTGAATCTGAGATTGCAAACATTTTGAGACTATAAGGCTTGGAATAATAAATGACTTACTTCCTCTTCTCAAACAAAGCCATACTATTCTCTCACGCTCCATTTCCTTGCAGCTAATAATCTCTAATGCAATACTAGTGCCTTTATACTTCTGTGTTGTACAGATGTCCTTTCTCACTTTGATTCCTCTTGTGGCTAATTTGTCTCTCTGATTGTATGATTACAGGAACGTTACACTCACAGTTTTTTCATCACTTTCATTTCTCTTTCTCTCTGTTATGAGAACATTTTTTTTAATTGACACCTAAGAAAAGATATCACAGAGACAATATACAAGAGGGTTAGAGGATTTTAGACTTTGTCTCAATTGAAACGTCAGACAGACAAGTTAATAGCAAGCACACAAAATGAAAGGCTATTGACCCTTTGAGGCCTAATAAATAGTTGCACAATTTTGATTTATTCCCTCCTACTCCTGTCCCCTAAAAAGACTAGTTAGAGGTGCTTCCTTGAAAGAAGATGATGGTTGTGTAATGAGACAATTTCTCCTAATAGGCTAATCCATGTACACCAAGTAGATACAAAAGGGTAATAAAGCCCACTGAAACAAAAATCCATTTAACATTAGTTTAAAATACGGAGGGAAAAGGCAACCTACAATACATACTTTCAACCATTAGATTCAATTCTTCCAACACTGGCAGTCTTGCAGCTGGCACTAACGGGGCAGCTGAGTTTGGTGATACATAATCTCAAATGCATGAGCACGTCTATGTAGAAATGTAAATTTTGATACTCTCCTCAATAGAATTTGTTTAGAAGATGTGAATTGAACAGTATCACTAAAACAGGGATAGGCTTCTCTGGCACCATAAATCTGAAATGGACTGCTCTGTGAATAATCTTGGCACAAGTTACACATATTCTATTCATGAAGGCTAAAGGTCTGAGTGTACCATAGAAGTGACACTGATAGAGCCAGATGGAAACCAACATAAAAATACTTAGATCTAAAATTAAGTTTGATTACTATGCAGAATCTTCATTTGAAGCCATTCTAACTTACATTGTCACATTGATACACCAAGTGAGATTTTTCTTAGCCTTCTGGGAGCTAAAAAGATATCAAGAACGGTTGTGTAACCCTAATAAAGATTACAAACTGTCTAAACTGAATTTTGTTTTGCATTTTCATTTTGGTCTTTTTTTTTTTATAATACACAAAGGAAAATGTTGCATGATACCATGATCTACTTTTAAATGGCTTGCACTACTTTTTTCTTGACTGGCTAAAAATCCTGTATTCTAATCAGTGGTGCCTGTATTAGCCTGCTATGCTACTATGACATAGACAGTAGTCTTCATTTTCCCTCTCAACACTACAACTGCTCCAAATCTAGCTCAATTTCATTCATTTAGGCTTAGAGGCATAGATTATTCTACACTGAAAGAGTAATTCCAGAGCAACCGTAATCTGAGGACACTCTTCTTTCTCTCACTACATCAATGTGGTTATCTCAGAGGTATCCTGTGGACGGCCTGTGTGAGTGTGCCTGATGATTAATGAAGACGTTGGAAATCTCATGTGGGGTCCCACATGCTCTAAGGAATAGCCCTTGTTTGTACTCCAACTGTATCAGAAGCTTTGCACACAGATTTGCAATGTGAAAGTGATTAAATTTCAAGTCATCAGTGGGTCTATCATTAAGAAGAGTCTCATGGGTAGTAATTTTGTGGCAATTTCTCACTCCAATGGTATAAATGGCTTAGAATCTCATGTAATAAAGTCATTATGGAAGAGGTTTCAGAGAAAAAAAAAGGAATAGTCATTTTGCGTATCAGCACTGCCAGCGAAGGAGAGTGATCAGAAAGTTCCTATGACACGTATTTTTTTTGAATTTTTACTATGTGTGAGAGAACATAATATGTTGATGCTGAAGCTAAGAAAAAATAATTAGAGACAGAAAGCTTTACTTAGCTTCCAAAGGGAGTGAAATTCCTCCAGCACTTCACATATGCTAAATGACATGTAAATATTTCTTTTCAGCTCATCGAAACTAACTGGTCAGTGCAATGATGAATCTTCACTAAATTCGAACCACTTAGTTCTCATGAAAGGGAGAGAGATGTTATTGATCTCATACACCTGTAGTTCACATGTAGACATCTATATTACAGATATCCAGTCACCTTAAGCTCCCTTTATAACTATAGAAAATACGGAGACAAACTGACAGATTAGAGGATACCGCCCATACGGACTACATTCCAAAAGTGCAAAATCCTCTTATAGATTGCAGGAGTTGTCTTGATGCTTCATTCAAGTGTTAAAATTGTGGTTCTCTGCAATTCTGTATTTTATATTTTCTTCCTTCACCAGTGACCTGAGAGTACTAAAAATCCTCATTCTTCTTTCACAGTTTCAATTTAAAGATCATTCACTAACTCAAGTGGATTGGGATGTCAAAGAAAAGAGCTTCATTCACGGTTTCAAACACACATCTATCCTGCACTTCACGTGTTTAATACCATCCAAACCAGGTTCAGGACAGTAAAGATTCTCACATTTAGATTTTTTGAAACACCATATTTGAATTTGGGTTGATCTAAGGGAATCTAATGTCATACAATTTATATGCTGAAGGAGTAGATAAGTAGATGGCAGCAAAAACCACAAACAGCATTAAGAGCATAAAAAGAACTAATCCCTGCTGCTCTAATTAAGAGAGCAATATATTATAATCATAAACATCTCTTTAAACAGTTATGTCAGGTCATTAAGAAAGCACCTGAGAATGTTGCAACATGTCCTCAAAAAGCAGATGGGACCCTGTCAGTTTGGCAATAGCCCAGTGAAATCTGCTGTTAGGCATTATTGTAGTCTCCATGTTAATGCTGTTAGTTCACCTTCAGCTAGGAAGATAGCATGAGACAGATGGTAATTAATTCTGGACAGGTCAAAAGGAATTACTGTGAAAAGAAGAGAGAAGTGGTCTGGACATCAGGGCTCCTGGTTTAAGTTTCTCAGTGCCACTGAGGAATGAAAAGTCACTCAAGACATACATGCCTCTATTTAGCCATTCATAAACTCAGTGTGATACAAACCATCCTACAGCTCTATAGTTCCACAGTAGCAATAAGTACAGATGCACTGATAATCCACTATATTAAAGATAATGCTTTGAAAGATTTGAAATGTAAACAATTTTTCTGAGTATATTTAACACTACTTGATAGCACAGGGGGTTTTTTGTGCAACATCTTTCAGTGTTTGCTTTCCCCCTGTTCAGTTGTAAAGCTTATCTAAACTTCTTCCCAAAGCCTACTATTTCCCACATCTCCTTATTACAGCATTGCTGTTTCACTGTGACTGTAACTGGGACACTGGGGAAAGGATCAGACATGTCAGCTAAGAATTGTAATTGTTAGTATCTTTTGAATGTAATACAAAGATGCTTTTTATCCCCACCGTCTCACTGACATCCAGCCAACACACTTATTTCTCCATTACACAGAACAAGACACTAGTTACTTTTAAACAGCAAGACAGAATTCTATATAACTACATATGAGCTGTTATAGGTTTTATGCTTAAAGTAGAAAAAACACAGAAGTGCAGCTTTCAGACAGGGCACCTAAACTAATTTTAAACATTTTTTTAGTTATGTGACTGTTGACACAGTAAGAATAATCACGCAGAATATCACTCTAATTCTCAGTTCTTCATTAAATCACCTTTGTTTTAATCAATAGCATTCTTGGATTTCACCAGAAAAGTAAGTAGGGATATACTTAGAACTTGCTCTTTTTAGAGTGGTTTTATCCTCACAAAATTGTGAGCTAGCACTTTTAGTGACAAGAGAAATCATGGAAATCTTAGAAAATAGGACCTAAAGACAAGACATAAAGAGAACTGAAAATCTCCTCTTGCCTATCTCCTTGCTAAATAGAGGTCAGACTTACACATGTTGTTAAAACAAGGCAGAATATATTTGTGCAACTCTATAGACTACTGGGTTGTCACTCTCTTAGTCACTTGGAGAACCTCTGGTTTATGATATTGATTTTTTCTTGCAGATTTGTCTTTTTAATAGAGAACTCCTTAGTCTCTATTCAAATACTTATATCCTGATACCCTAAAACAATTTAGTAAGCCACACAGGAAACTCTCTGTGTGCTAATGGTCATCCTTTAGGTTTGAAATACCACATGTTTGTTAGCAGAATTTCTATTCATACAGAACGTTGTGGGGTTTTTATCACTGTTGAGGTTTTTTTTGTGTTTCTAATTTCCCTCTGAATAAAACCATCAAGTTCTATTAATTCAATGACTAGCTCAAAAAATGCCTCATATACACTATTGTATGTCAGATTGATTTTGCCACAGAGAAAATAAACTGAGAATACAAAACCTGTGGAGAAAAATTAATAAATTAGTAAACAAACAAACAAACAAATAAATAAACAAAATATTATGAAGCAATAAGAACAAAAAATATAAAAACACAGCAGAAATCATGGAACATTTTGGGAAAGGAAACAATACTCAATTGTGTTCATGCACATTGCCCTTCTACAGATTTGAGAATTTTCGTTTCTTAGAATGAGAAAAAACACCTTCAAAAAACCTGCTTAAAAATAATCCAAATCTCAAAGTTTTACATTTTTCATAATAAAAAATTACCTAAATGTCAAAAGTAAAAATTAATCTGGAAATAGTTCCAGTGAATCTGCAAGTTTATTTGGAAGAATTTGTCATATAATCTTCAGCAAATCCATGAATCACCATACATAAAAAGTCAATGTACTTCAAATTGCTGGGAGAACATGAATCAATTGCACCATGTTCTGTCATAAATCTTAAGCGTGTCCTATTGTATATTATCTTAACTCTTGATAAGCAAATGTACTTGTTCATTTCAAATAGAGTAGAAAAGAGCACTATAAAGTGTGTAATCAAACTGTTGACCATAAAAGACAGCCAATGCTTTCTCTAATTTAATGCATTTTGGATGGAGTATTAAGCATACTTTTTTTGACAACTATGATGACGTCTGCTATTCGAGCTTCTAAAACATTCATGTGTATAATCTCAGGTGAATATCTCACGTAATTACATGTCAACATTTTTGGGGGTTTTTTTGCTTGGTCTCAGTCATGAAACAGATGAGACAAAAACGTATGAGAAAACTGGAAAATTGATTACAAATGTCAGGAAAATAAACTCTATGCAGAGCTTTTTTTTGAAAATTTGAAACTGAGCAAAAAAAATTAAATTTGGTAATCACTATAAAAGGCTGTCATATTATAGATTCTAAAGTTAAAAGACTATTCAAGAAGAAATTTGATCTGCTATACCTAAAGGACAAATGTAGTATACATAAACCATCCCTGATAGTCTTAAGTATCTGAACTGAAGAAATTCCACAGCTCTTTAGGCAATTTACGTAAGTGCTTTTCTACCCTTTTTATTTAAAAAGTAGAGTTAGATTTTTTTCTTTTTTATTTTTCTGGTCTTGCTCCCTCTCAACAATAGACCTTGAAATGTCTGACAAGATAATACTACAGAAATCCACAGATTAAAGTCCTCTAAGCATTTTCAAGAATTTCTAATGAAAGATCATGCCACTGTGGTTAAAGTTACCTTTTTCCTGATGCTATATAGAAGCAGAGTTCCTACAATCATCTGCAAGAAAAGGAGGGAAAACATTCATTAGTATTTTTGGGAAATAAGTAGATCATAAATAAAGCAAGCTTATGTTTTAAAAATGGATCTGGAAAAATCAAGGACTTTTTCTTAGAATAAAATGTAGTTTTGTTGTACACATATTTTGCATAGATATCTATGTGTGTATATGTATATTTTTGTAGGGAGTGACATTTTCTTCTCTGATCAAGATTCATTCTATTCAAAGCTCTATTCAAAGAGAAGTCTTCTATTCTCACTGATCTTTCAAAATGAGACTTTGGCAATGCAGGTTTGACAGCCTCAGTTACAAGTTCTATTATATTTAATTTTATAATTTTAATTTGAATATGAATCTTATCTTTATAAAACTGACTGAAGATTGCTACAACTGTTAGAGATGGGAGTATATTTTTACTCAAACACTGACATTCTCTCTAATCCTAGAGAAGAACTCCTGAAAAATAACTTTATATATGGCATGAGGCCTAGACACCTTTGCCCTTCCACTGCTAGGGCTTACGTACAAACTTGACACTGTGAATCTGTCATTAGCTGATGTGGCAAGATCTGCTACTGCAGCTTTTTAACTCCTACAATCTTTGTTGACTCCTTAATCCTGACCCCAAACATTTCGTTATTCCACTCGCTGCACTCTTTCGATCAGAAAACAGTAATCACAGCAAATTGCTCACTAGCTTCACAGTACTAAAAACCAACTAAAAAATACGAACAGGGACATCAAATTACTACAGTTATAATTGGTACTGTGACCTGAACGGTGAAAAGGGACGTACATGGGTTTTTGTTTATTTTGGGAAGTTTATCTTATCTAAATCTATCCAGCTGTGTTGTCCCTGTGGAAGAGGAAAAAGTGTATTCTCAACATGAGTTATTCAGAAAGTCAAATTTTACTGAAGACTAGGAAAAATGTAATTCTTACATGACTCATATGCTCAGTTAAAGACTACAGGAAAGTCTTCAGTTTTTCTTGATCTGCTCTCATGTTTGTAGTGAAGACTATAAACTGCTCTGTCTGCACTGGAATTTTATTTCAAGTTAACCAATGCAAGACTATACATTTTTATAAGTGATGGCAAGGCTTTTGATTGTATGAAGTACAAGAAAATAAGTGTTGCACATGGTTCCAACATGAAGGTAATTTTCAATGTGATCTTTGGCACACCAGAAGTCCATAAAGCCTTAGTAAGAGTTCTGCAGACAGATCATGGAGCTATATTATGCAGCAAAACATACAACATTTGCTATTATAGATAGACACTAAATCATGTGTAGAAACTTAGATTTGACATTCATCTATGGAATAATTAGATAAAACAATCGTCTCACCTAACATTGTGATTTCTAATAAAAGTCCTTATGGCAAACATATGCATGTGATGGATAAGCTATAGGGGAACCAGTTCTCCCAATGTTATTATTTTATTAGTTACTAGGGGACTAGACTGATTAAATCTAAAGATAATACTACTACTTATTTAGAAAAATAAAAGTGTAATTTGAAACTAAGAAAGAAAAAAAGGAAAGCAAGTTAGAGAAGGAAAAATCTGATCGGTGTAGACAAGAATGTAATTTTGAAGTTTAATTAATTAGGACATTCTTTTTTTTGAAGTTACAGAGGTTATATGGCAAAATGCATGATTGTTAGCAGCAGGCATACAGACTATCTTTTATGCAAACTCTCAGGATTATCCAGACTACAAAACTGCAAATCTCAGCAAAGCTGTGCATTTAGGGCACTGAAATGAGACCCTCTTCCCTTGGGAGACCAACTCCTGGCCCTACAACAAGAAAGACAAAAGCTTGAGGAGTTCATCTGTGACAACTGTGAGACAGCAGTGATCATATTTGGCAGTTTGAAGTGGGAACATTTGAGTTATTTCAACTGTTAGGAGTATTTCAAGCAAATTAGAGCAGGCTGCTTTGGATAAACAAAGTAAATTGCTAGGAATGTCTCTTGCTGTTTCCCCACCCTTCACTGTTCTCAAAACCACCCTATTCCTTTTTATCACTTCACAAAGCGAGAATAAAAACAAAACCACCAACAACAAAACTCCACAAAAAAACATCCAGTAGTCTATAGGTATCCTTTTCAGATAACAATCTCAGCCTTCTTCTGCTCTTTCCATGTTACCAAGGAATACTACGTGTTAGATGATGACTGTTTAAGGGCCCTTTAAAGTGGTGTCAGTCAATTTACACTTGCTACTTCGAGGCTTGTTCAAAGAGCAAAAAACATGATATTTCTGAGCATTGCTAAGTTTCCAGTTGCTTAGCTATGTTCAGCAACATACAAGTTGATGCTACATATATTAAGTTATTATAAAGTCATTTCAAATGACACTATAGACTTAGTTTCTTATTTACTTTCCACATATACTTGCATGTTTGCATTTAACCAACTGTATATATATATATCTAAAAAAAGTTTAGATTTATGCACATAACAGTTTATTTTAAATTATTCAATACCACAGTAGCACACGGAAACTTCAGATGAATTAAGTAGTATAGAATCTTACAAGGACTCCATTCAGTGAGTTTTTTCCTCACAGTGAGAATTAGAATTATTCTTTGTCTTTGTGTAAGAATACTGAATTATAGAGATATTAAAAGACCTATCTGAGTTTAAACAACATCACAACATCACAACATCACAACATCACAACATGTGTGGATAGACCACTGTATCATCAAAGGCTTCCAGTGTAAGTGCTGTTATTGTTTTGTACAAAGGTTGTTCTTACAAGAGTTTGTGTCTTTGTGACATTTCTGTAAGGGAAATGTGATGGTGTCAGTGCATAGGAGTGTTCAAACTAAGAAACCATGGAGGAATCAAGAGAGACAAGTTTTTATTGCTCTTGGATTTCAGAACACTGTATGCAGCATTCTGCTGCAGCTTAGCATCAGCCAGCAGGTTTCTGTGCATGCTGACTGTCATTAGTATTTTTAGCAAATTTTCTTTTCAGACGCTTCATTGAAGAAGCTACTGTGGAGAATATTACAATTTCTCTTATTTCTTTAAGGTCTCTGTCTTCCTACACCTTCTTGAATCCACATTCCTGTCTTTTTTGCATAACCCCTCTTGAAACAGCTTTCACAATGTATTTGTCAAGACTTATGCATTAAGAGCCATCAAGTGTGTTACAAATCCAGCAAAGAACATTTGAACCTTGTAGTACAAACATGGTGATGCAGAGCAGGCCTTGTGGGTCAGCAGAAGAGTACATTTTTACTCATGAAGACAGTGGGAGAGTCCAAATGATAATACTGATAGTAAAACTTGTGATTTAAGCAAGACTGCTGATATCAAACTAAAGCAATAGGAAAATAATATAGCTATCCATTTTTTTATGCTTTCGTTTTCTTTCTGAGTTTTACTTTTTGCCCAGCTGAACACCTGAAACTGATTTCAACATGTCTGCTCTTAGAACTTACTTTTGCAAATGTGCTTCTGGGTAGACATGTATCTTTTAGGTAAAAGTGATTTCCACAGCTATATTTCAGACCCTGAATAGAAGTTGTTTAGGAATTTGTGCATCATCAATTTGAAAAGAACATCTGAAGCACAGAATGTGGTAAAAGTGGGAGCATTTTGGGTACTTATCTTGAATGTCTCTTTACAATGCAGTATTAGCTAGTCTGATATTTTACTGCTAAACTATCTGTGCACTTAAATAGGCATTATTTAGAGATCCGGATTTATATTCCCTCTTTAAACACACTGCACTACAGTCAAATTCAGTTAATAGATTTAAGTCATGAAAACATTCAAATGCACATAATGTTGCTTGTGCATCAGTGGTGGAAGAACGAGTCAAATCACCTCAGCATTTTTCAGATATAATCTTCCCAACAGAGATTCTATGAAAGTTCCCTTCCAATGGACAGAAGCTAACAATTTTCAAATAATAACAAGGGAAGCCATCAAAGTTCGACATCGCATCATATTGCACCAACAAAAGATGCCAGGCTTTGTGATCAGTTCTCCTCTTTTTGAGCTGAACTTCGTTTACAATCTGAAAGCATGACATAGCCACAGAATTAACCCCCCTCCACCCAAACTATCAAATCTACGAATTTTCCAAGCTAAAGAATACATATTAACTAAATGTGGGCTCAATTATATCAGAAGAATTTCCTTACAGTGGAGTCTATTAGATTGTGGAATAGTTTCTCAAGGGAAATTGTGAAATCCTAATAGCTGGAGAGAGTTTAAGCTATGGGGAAGGAAACTTTCACTGGTTAATAAGGCTGGAAAATGAGTTTAAACATTGGTTTTGAACTCTAATTTATATGTAGTAAGGAGAGAGAGATTCTATGTCCTACTGCTGTGACAAATTGCCTTGTAAGCTTCAAAACTCATCAGGCAAAAAGTGAATAAAATAGGTAAACAGCAGTAAAGGCAGATTTGAATATTTTATAGTGCATGTTTGTTTAGCATAAATATTTCATAGCAGATAGCTACAGATGGACACAAAAATGAAAGTTTATTTTAGATAAAACACTGAGGGTGCAAAATCTCCTGAAGTAGAACAACAGTAATGATCTTTAACTGACAGTCCTACTTCATTTAACAAAACATTCAGTGTTCTTCTCTTTTTTCTTCTCCCCCTTTTCCCCTCCTTTATATTCCCTGGATATTTAATGCCTTACATAGTGGCCTGGTGAGCATATGTTCTTGGTTAGGGACCATTGTTTATGAAATTTTTACAGGTTTCAGATTTCTATGTGGCAAGCAGAACACCCAGGCCCCTGGCTGGTAGCAATTGGAGCCATTCAGAGGTATGTAAACATTAGAGTGAGGAATTTATGAGTCTACAGTTCAGCTGCATGGAACACTTATCAACTTGGAATTTTTTTTCTTTTTCTCTTTCGTGTGTGTGAATAGATTGCTTGACTTCAAACACAGCTGAGCAGTACCTGGGTGTAGATAGAAAGGAACAACATCTGGAAATAATAACTACTTAGCCATTAGTCTAATACCTGTAGTAAGAGCTAAAAGAATATTTGAGTTTAAATTGAGACAGTTGTTCTAAATGATTCACCCAGATGACCTTGGCCTAAGCAAATAACTAGGATAATAGGTGGAAGGAGATACAATCAGGAGTCTGCAGTAGAACATTCCAGCTACTCATTTAATATGTGAAAAGGAAAGTATATCGAGATTCCTGATCAAAGAAAAATTCTCTGGAAATTAAGGCTGGCAATTGGAATCATGTTAATAATTAAAAAATTACATACAGAGGAAATGTTCTTCCTCTGCTGTGCAGTGTATCTTCCTGTATTGCAGAAGAATGTGAGCAATTTTCCCATGACAACAAGGTCATTGTCATTCATTTCTGAAAAAAAACTTACTGTGGATGGTGGGGAAAAATTGCACATGATCAAAGTTTCCTTCAGCCTCCCGTATCACTTCCCCCTCCTTGAATGTACTGTACATTTTAAGCTTATCTCACTGGCTTAATGAGACAGAAAATAGGACTACATTTTGTGAGCATGTGTAAGTATGATCTAGCAGATAGATGTTTTGTCATCATCATTGAGAGAAGAATAATTCTCGAGGCTACACACATATAAACCAATGGTGAACTACAGAGAATGATGCAGTCAGCTACATCATTCCATTCCTCAGTTATGATTAGAAGATATGACTTATAAAAAGGATCAATCATTGATTTCAGTGATTTCAGTTTCAGTATTAAAAGTACACAGCAGTACTTTGAATCATACAATTTAGTCATAACAGTTAGACATATCTCTGGGTTAAAGAAGGTATTCATTACATTTAAAGGAAGATCGCAGCAGCGTTTTCATCTGGGAAGCTCTTATGCTATTTTATTTGGTGTTTTTGTTGCTGTCATTCTTTACATTCTACACTTTCCTGTAGACCAAATCCTTTCCTGTTCTTCAACTTGTTTCCTGAAATGTATACTGAGAAATGGAGAGGAAAAAAGCATTGTCTGTACCTAACACACATTCCACAGTCACTGGATATGAGGTCCAAGGTGTTGTCATATGTTGCATGTGCAATGCGCATTCAAAAATCAAAACATGGGGTTAATTATTTCCTTAATATCCCAGTGCAGACCAATGGCGAATATGCATAATGAAACTTCACAGTGGAAACAATTATATTAGTGCATGAAAAGGGCAGAAGCAAACATCCACTTTAGTGTAAAAATTAATCCAAAACTTTAAATTCTAAATTCTGAAGAAGGAAAAAATTAGGTTTATATCACAATGTAATTTATTCTCAGAGGAACATTTTAAGATGCCAAATAACTTACAGGTGCTCATTGGGCAATAGCTCATTTACAATTCAAACAAATAGTATGTTACTTCTGAGGATTTATTCTGGCCCTATTTCAAACCAAGTTTGAATAGCAAAAGAAAAGAAGAAAACAATGTCAGAGATTTGCAATTCTAAAAAAATTTAAAGTGTCCACTTCTATGTCTGATGGTAATTACAATATCCATTAACGTTCTGTTTACCAGTAGTAGGTCAGCTGGAAATTTGCAATGTGACAGTAGAGATTCATCTGATGCTGAATTTGCAAAACTGACTAAAGGTCTCTGTTCATTCCTAATGCAAGTTTTTGTGGAATTTTGTTGAGGTGTCTGTATTTTCTGCTATGACATTTTCTCAGCAGAAAAACTTGGAAAGTGTCACCCTCCATTAATTCAGTCCACTATAGACCTGTCTAACTACAGCAGTGATATGATGAAAGGTCTGTTTATATGTTTCCATTCCATCTAACACTGCAGCATAGTAATTTGCTCTAGGCTAAAATTTGGCACAGGATTTAAGATACAGTTTTCTTTTTCCTCAAGTTTTGAAAAGCCCTTAGTTTCTGCTGACATTTTTCCTTCTCCTTTCTTTCCTCTAAAAAAAACAACCAACCAACCAAAAAACCAAACCAACACCCCCCGAACTAAATCATAAATGAATCCAAATGTTCCTGTGGGCAGTTGTGCAGGTTATTTTGTTTATTTTTTGCATTGTTTTTGTCTTTAGGAAATTGTAGAGTCATATGAGCTACATGGATTAAATATTGTTTATATTTTAACTTCCATAATTATACCTTTAACAAGAGAGAAATCTATCCAAGGGAATCTGTGAAAAATATACACACATATAGCAGTACTATACATAGAATTCAGGCAATGCTTCCCAATCTGTGTCAGGAGGACAGTGCCAGGTTCTTTTCAGTGATTTCCAATGACAGGACAAGGGGCAATGGGTACGAGCTGGAACACAGGAGGTTACACAAAAATAGTAGAAAAAACTTTTTCACTTTGAGGATGACAGCACTGGAACAGGCTGCCCAGGGAGGTTGTGGAGCCTCCTTCTCTGGAGACATTCAAAACCCGCCTGGATGTGTTCCTGTGTGACCTACTGTAGGGGATCCTGCTCTGGCAGGGGGCTTGGACTAGATGATCATTTGAGGTCCCCTCCAATCCCTGACATTCTGTGATATGTCTGTATTTTAGCCCCTAAATGTGGACAAGAAAGACTAATTATAAATTAATCCTCTGTTCCCTAGTCCATTTGCAAGAACTATTAACATACTGTTAGAATCTTCTGGTCCTGAACAATTAATTGAAGCATTCAAAGTTTCACTGTCTGCTTCTTCTTTTGAGATTCTTTTGTGAATTTATTCTAACATAATCAATTTATTTATTTCTGTACAGACTAAGAAGTGTGTAAAATGCAACAAAAAAAAATGGCACTTTGGCTTCTGTTCCACAAAAGAGCTATTCCACATCTTGGACTCTTTATCTGTGAAATTATTGCTCGTTCAGAAATGTAACATCCAAGCACAATGGAATTTTACAACAGATGCAAGAAGATGCAGAATCAGCAGCCTCAGTAGCAACTCAACAGGGAAAAAGTTTCATTCTACTCAGTTTCTAACATGGCCTGTCTTACTGTAGTATAAATTCATAAATTAAAGACATGAATGGTGATGTTTGCAAAACATGCATGTATCAGGGAAGTACTACAATATTTCTGAGAGCAAACTCTGTAAAAATATTCCATGCAATTTAGAAACAAATGCAGCAATCCATTTATTTGTGTTTACTTGTTTATTCTGGGCTGAAGAAGGAGGAATTTCCATGTTATTCATAGGATGATGAAAGTAGGACAATCAAAGTATACCAAAAGAATGGCTATGTCTCACAAACTCCAGTTCATTCAAAAACTAATATTATTATAATAGGAAACCCATTAGTTCATTCACTTTACAGGATATCTTTCAGTTATTCAGGAAAACTTTGTCCTCAGTAAAGCAGCCTTAGCTTTGCCTGAGTTGATGTGTTGGGTTCTAGGTTCTTCTGTGACATGTGTAACTAAGAAAAAAATATACTGATATGCTATTTGATTTTCATGTTTCTCCTTTCCTCCAAAATAAACCTAACAGTACATTATACTCAAATAATCTACTTGGTATTGTATATCCCTGAAAAGACTGAATGATTTTTATCTCTATTAAATAAGGAGAAATTATGTAATTGTCTACATTTTTAAAATTAGAAATTAGAATTGAAATAGCATTTCTTCATAACTACAGGCCAATGTGCACTTTTGTGTATCTTTAGAAGTCCCCAAGGGATCATTATCGGAAGTTTATTACCTGTCTTTTTAATGGTTAGGAGAACAAAGTACTATTAATTTCCCTCTTCTCCAGAACTTTAGCCTAATGGACCAGAAAAGTACGTGACCTAGAGTGCTACTTATCAGGCATATCCTTTCTCCCTGAGGCTCCTCCTGATCCCCGGAAGCCAAGCCAAAAGAACCTTGTTGAGTTTTCATTTGCCCCTTACGCAGACACAACTTTAATTTGCTTTAATGGGAGTTTTGCTTGAACTGATTCCCCCACACTTATGTGATGCAGAGGAGCAGATTGCAGAGGAGGTGTTAATAATGCCCTTTAAAGCTGTCAAGAGCCCCAAAGACAGTTACGTTATCTCTGGGAGAGCTTTTGAGCTGGAGTCATTTTATTTAGTGTGCTCTGCGCCTGTTGAGAATGAATGTGTTAAGTCTATCTCCAGCACACACACAAGAGAAACTGCTCAATGCTGTCTGTATTTTCCTCCCTTCTGCTGTGGTATATGCATCTGTGTTCCTGCTTTGTGTTTCTGCTCACCATAAAAAACAAAGTGATGTTGTTGTCAGATGATTGCAAATGCCTCGCCACAGCAGTATCCTCTGTGCTGAACTGTACAATTAGCCTGTCAGCTTTAAGGGGGACTTTTTTTTTGTTCAGTCCCACATTGCTGACCAAGCCCTCAGCTTACAATTCAGTGGTAAGTAATATTCAAAGCTATTTCAATGACTACAGTCCTTTTTGCCCTGAAGTACCAATTATAAAGTCAAATGGAAGGACAAATACATTGCTATGACAAACCATGGCATAGAAAACACAATATAGCTCCAGAAAGGCATAAATAACAAATTGTTACTCATTTCTTCTGAAAAGAATACAGAGAAATGTATGAAGACTTTCTAAATTACAGAATGACCTATTGAAGGACTAACATACTCTGTTAAGTCTTCAAAAGGAAAGAATATTGTGTATGTTAGTGTACTACCTGTTCTTCCATGTACTTGCTCCTTATGATAACCATCTGAACCCTTGGGCAATTTATGCTTTTGACAGTCAACATATTGCCCAATCAGAGCCTCTGTCTAACAAAATGTATTTTTAATGAAATCTTTTTTGAAAACATACCTTCCACCCCTAGATTTCTGACCAAAGCTGAACAAAAAATCCATTCCTCAACAAAATATGGAGAAACTAGTTTAAATCCTTCTTTCTTCCCTTAATTACTTTTTTCTGATACTAAGCCTGAAAAAAAATGAAATTCATTATTTTTTTTTTCCATTCAAACTTTGACATGATGGCAAAGAAAATAATTGAAGTATTGCAAGAGTTATAACATTTTATTAGTTGTGTTCAGCATAACCTAAATGGAAAATGGGAATACTGAAGAATGCCTGAAGGTAATTTCTGAAATCTTTATTGTTTTGTTCAATAATAACCTAAATAAAACCGCACGGCTCCTTCTGGTAGAGAAGTTTCTTTCTTTTCTCCCATGTAACAGGTATAGTTTTATGATGTTAGGCTGCATGTAGTTTTTGGACATCCATATGCATGTATACCTTGCCACCCAGTTTTTCTGGAATACCAGGAGAGTGGAAGACAAATAGGCTGTAAATTATGGATGAAATGCTCTTAACTTCAAACTTCCAAGCTTTTGTCGTTTTCTGTCTTGAGCCTCAGAATCTTTTAAACTTACTGTTTTGATTTGCATGTCAAATGATAGATAACCAGTGCTGCACTTCTAAATGTGACTATAATTTTATCATGGAGTTCTGGTTACAACGACAAACCTTGCAGGCTTCACTTTTGAAGCTGCTGGAGTCACAAGAGCCCTGAGATAAGATTACTGCTTTTCAGTGTAAACTTCAGGTTTAAGTATATGTGTTATCATAACAGATGAGGGAAACATTTCAAAGGAGGAGGAAAGTCAGCAATCTGATTCATTTTGCTTTCTACCATGCAGCTTCTCAAAGAGAGCACTCAATAATCAAACTCCACAGGATTTAATAAAATTCTAAAACTAAATGTTCCAGCAGCCTTGCAAAATCATTTATTTCAATTTCAGGAACAGGAACTTGGGCTACAAAATCAGTAATGTGCACTAACCATGGGCAGACTTTGTCATCATATATAGAAAATGGTCTCACTATACTAGTGTCTGGTCAGAATCTGACTAACTGCTGATGTACCTACTTCCTAGCTTTGGACAGTTGGCAACTCACATGTTAGTAGTAAAGAAATTATCTTCATTTTATAGTACAGCAACTAAAACATAAGATTTGTTACCAAACAGAATGTGTGATTCCCAAAAAGATCAATATCGTCCAATTTTGACTAAGTACTATTCAGTCACAATTTATGTGGAAAAATTCAAAAGATTACAAAAATTCAAAAATTCAAAAGATTACAAGATCTGATAAGGGAATGTAGATCAGGATCTGGTACCTGCACATAGATTATCTGAACCTTTCAGAAGTAATCCAGTAATACTAACCAGTTTAAAACTACCAAACAAAACAAGGGAAAATAAACCCTTCCTTTATTTCCCTCACAAGTAGAATTCATCAAGAACTTTGTAAATATTATCTGCTGCTTTGTGGTCAGGAGAAGATAACAATATCCAAGAGAAATACAATATTGATGCTAATTATTGCTGTAAAGAGGAAATTATAAAAATGTAGAAGTTCCCTCTGTTGATCTTTCTGTAACCGAGTTGTAAAGTTTCATATATGGGTGTAGATGTGTGTACATGTATGCTCACTCCTCAGACAGGAATTTTTCCTTTTCAGAGGTTCTATTCCACAATTGTCATCTCTAACTGTGTCCTCAGTGCATTTTAATTTTGTCATTCCATAAACATGTATCTGCTTGTCAGCTTGGATAGCAGATCAAAGTAAACTAGGGGCAGTTTACATCAACATTCTAACTACATCTCCTTTACAAAGAAAAGCACGAGCAGATTCACACCTTCAAATAACATCTTGTGTTGCCATAGGCTTATTGCACTCTTAAATACAAATCAGTAAATACCTGTGATTTGTAAAGCATTAGTAGTTACCTGGAAATTATATATAAATGCTCTTAGCTATTCTTGCCTTCATAGTCGTATCTATCCAAAGCAAGTATAAATTGTTATGTAATTTTATTTAAAGGTGATAGAACCAGGGTGAGGTGAGGGAGGCAACACTTCTTTTACTCCAAGTTTTGTTAGCATCCATGAAAATAAATAAATTTATCTGTTTGACAGAGGATTCCCCAGTTAATATAACTCTCCTTCCTTGAGGTTGAGTTAAAGGTCAATGGAAGTCCAACCCAAACACATCCTTCTGAGAAAGAATTTGTTCTCTTTGTAAATAACATATTCTCCTAAAAAGAAGCGATAGGATCCTTCTTTGTTTAGGACAAAGCAGTTAAAGTATTCCAGTCAGTAGTCCATTGTCACAGAAAGACTAACAGAGTAACAAGTTATGACATAAAAAGTCTCTCCTTAATCCAGTTTTCTCTAAAAATACAGTAGTTCCTCCACATTTATCCTTGTTGTCTTCAAACCATCCATATGAATAATAAGAAACTAATGTCCTTTTAGTTTTATCTATGTCTCTTTTGAACCTTAGTTAATTGCCTGTGAACAGCTGTGGTAAAATCCAGGCATGAGAATGGGCTTCACTTGGCATTGTAAATTATTTGGATTGATTTTGTGGAAACAGTTTAGGCATATTTTGCCAACTGTCAGAGAATCATAGAACGGCCTAGGCTGGAAGGGACCTTAGAGATCATTTAATCCAACCTCCCTGTCATGGACAGGGATGCCTCTCAACTAGATCAGGCAACACACGGGGACCAAATGGTCATGTTTAAACCCTGTCCTCTTCAGCTTATACTCGAGAGTTTTTGGTTTAGTATTCTAACAATTTCATTGTGGCCTGGGCAATCATCGTTGTCACTGTTTGTATCACTCTCCTTTGGACAAATGAGAATCAAGCAAGTGTACACAGATGAGCTAAAGGAACTGAAAGTTGGTTCTGGCAAATGCAGGAAACCTGTATAGCCCCTGTATATGACATCACATGCAGTGGAGTGCAGTGGAGCTGGCCATATTCCAAATTATTTAGTTGCTAAAATAAACCTTGAATTTAACAAAATATAAAGAATTTGCTGTATTGCACTGATTTAATGACATTTCTAAAAGAACTAAGGATTATTACTGAAAAAATCAAAGAACACATCATTCAAATGGAAATTATTGATATTTTTAAAGCCTAATCTAGTATGATAGTGAAGGAGGCGACAGCATGCCTGTAAAAGAAAGCTTTTTCAGAGCTCAGCACAGCTGCAGGGATTTTATCTGTTTGACATCTTTGTTAATATGACAGCTACCTTTAATTTTAAGAAAGGAAACACTCTAGCCTCTGTGTTGGTGCAAGCTGAGTAGAGTATGATCTTATCATAATTACACTAGAATGACAAACCTGAACTTTTGTAATCTATTGACAGACTCCATAATTTTATCTACTTCAATGGCTACTAAAGGCTGTTTTTCAAAATACAAATTGATAAACCAAAAGACAAGAAGACCATATTTCCTTCCATTGATAACATTATTATCCTTAAATTACACACTTTTGGGTACATTAGGCTTTGGTTTTGGATTTTATGTCACTTCACCCTGGACATTTACCAGGAGGTGATCACACTGATCACAATTTTTGATTAAACAGCAATACTCAGCATGGTACAATAGCAACTTAGTATCTCATGGAGATGTATGTATTGTGAACAGTAAGGGACTAGGTAATTCTGCATTTGGTTTATTTTCTACTTGTATGATCCTACAAAAAAAGGAAGGTGAAATGAAGAGAAAGTTTTACTTTGTTATATATTAGGATGACTTACACACAAGGACAACAGGGAACCCAACAGGCTATGAATACAAGATGATTTCTTGTTAATATCAAGAATTTGGCACTCCAAAAGAAGTCTTTGGGCATGGTACAACTCAGTGTTTAATGATTGCAGCAAGTGCCTCATCAAATCTACTTTCTCCTATAAAATTGGCCCAGATGAAACTGAAGGATTTTGGAATCTTCTGTGATTCCTGGACTACTGTCATCCTAATTCAAGCTACTTTTCTGCGTGGGTTGCCAGGATTCTGAAAGCCTGGACAAGGAAGTATCATCTCCTCAGTAAATGTTCATTAAATCTAGGTTTCATGAAAGTGTCAATCTAACTTGCAAACACAAGACAAAACATAGCAATACAGTATTTTCTAAGAAATCCCAAATAGAAAAATGGAAGTTCTATCTCTACTCAAGGAGTCTCAAAATCTTGAGGTTTGATTTGGAACAGCATTTGATTCTGGAAGCTATTTTAGAAAGCTGGAATTATGAAAGTAGGACATGGAAAAATGTATTCAGTCATTCAGTTTCCTTTTGTTGTTGCAAGACTGCTGCCTATGGCTATTTTTTAGGAAGAGGAGGTGGGAATGGGTTTAGCCACATTAGTTTGAATTTCTTGGTGCTGAAAAACTACACTGGAGTTCCAGATCTGACTTTTCTTTTTATAGTATTTCCATACCACTTTGCATCTAGACTTTCTGATATTTTTTATTTGTTGATGGAAGTGAAAAGTGCAGATGTAGTAATGTGCACAGGAAAGAAGATATAAAGACAGAAGCCAGCATTTCACAAAGATCCAGAAAACAAAACAATCAGTTTGAGATTTTTCTGAGCCTATTAAAAGGCCAAAACCTCCCTCGCTGTATATATTTCCAAAATATAAACTTGTTATGAATAATTTCAAAGGTCCATGTGTACCAAGCCAGATCTAGCTGGCAAGGTTCAGATTAACTGTTATGGATTTATAACCTTTAGTCTTAATTATGGTGAAAGGAAATTATTTACACAGCATATCTCTACTCTGTATTCAATCATGCTTGGATACCAATAGTTCTAGGGGCAATAGAAAAACATGTTAAGATTTACCTCATTGTATTCCATTTTGTAAATTGAGCTTACCCTTCAAATCAGACTCAGAAAAAGTGACGTACTAAAGATGGACACTGTGCTAGGGAAGTTACAATTATTTCTGTAGATTCTGTACAACTATTACTGTAGATGGATCTTGACACTGCAAAGAACTGTTATTAATCTATTAATCACTGCAAAATCATGCCATAAGGCCTGAAGTCATGAGACTAGGTTAGCTTACACAGGTTTTCTATGACTTTCAACAGGCTCTCCTGTGTGCTTGTTATAGACTCAAGAACAACATTGGAGAGCTTCAAAATCAGATGATAATATACAAATAGTGAGAAGTAAAAATGATAAAAGGAAGTCTTACGTTCTGTTGAAAGACCTGGACTAAGAAACCACCAAAATGCCACTCAAGTAAACTGAGAATATGAGATAGAGAGTGAGAGGCAAACCTGCAGACATATGATCAGTAACAGAAGGAATAATAACTAGAATATCTTGATTAAAGAAAAACAAAAACAAAAAAATCAAATAAAGGCGTTAGAAGATAAAACAGCTATCACTGTCCTTGTAGCTCATCTGCATAACAATTCCTGCTTTTAAATGTTCTTTTGGCCTGGTCACTACCACAGACTGTATCTCCCAGTAACACCACTTGAAATGGGTCCTCCTGAACAGTTTTAAATCAAATTCTTAACAAAGTCTTTTCCTGTCAGTTCTAAGAATTTTTGGTTGTTGTTTTTCTAGAAATAACCCATTCACGACAGTCAAAAACTTAGGTTTACATCTCATCCTCTTCAAGAATTTATCAGCTTTCTAGATAGCTAATCAGAATCTCTCACACTTAATACTTCTCCAAAATTTGGAATTTCTTTAGTCTCACTCAGCATTTCCTGACCACTACCATTTTTCTGATAAGGACACAGTTCCACGCTACTTCTACATTTTTATTAATAAGACGAGATTTCCATTTCCATTACATCCTAGTCTAGCTTTCCTATGAAGCTGGAAGCCTGGCAATACAGTGTGCCATGCCTTATCCTCCTTCCACCAAGTCTCTGAGTCACCTGGTGTGTCAAGGTTGTTGTTTGATTCCCAACATAATAATAATTTCTTATTTTCCAGGCTCCAAACAAAGGTAAGGAAGCACTGGTAAGTTTTGCCCACATGTCACTGATTAATACATACCATGCATATTCCATGCATAAGGTATTAAGCACAAACTGTTAATTTTCTTCCTCTCTTTTGGTGGCACACTTAGCATTAGCTTTGACATCACTTTTGCAGGCTGTGTCAGCCCAAAGTAGCTGCTTTCATGCAACAGTAGCTTTCTTATAACTTCTGATTTTAAAAACCCAGTGAGGATCTTTTGTTTTGGTTTAGCTTTTTACCATAATGAATAAGGTGTAGCTGATTTCTTTCTGCTCAGGTTCTTCCAGTCCGAAAAGTTCTACAGTTCCTAACTTATCTAAAACCCTCCTGTTTATTCAATCCTCCTGTTGATTCCTCCACATATCAAAACTCTAGACTTCTATCTGTATGTAGAATTAAAGAGAGTTTGAGAATTCAAGAAGAGCTCTCCAGCTAAAACATAAGCATGGAAAAAGAATTAAAATAGCTGAAGTTAAAAGTGGACAAAGCAGAAGATTGTCATCTTAAGAAAAGTACAAGTTTCTTGAGGCATTGAACTCTCATAGTGACCTTCAATGCAGTAAGCATGAGTCAGAGAAATACCCATGACAAGCTGATGTTATACCTAGCATGGCAGACTTAACCAGATTATTATAAACCGAGGAGTTTTAAGAATATCTGGAATGAGAACAGTGGCTACATGTCTTTTCAATAGACAATTCTTTTTTTTTTTCCCCAGAAAGCTGTCCTTTGAAGCCCATTTTTACAGTCTTTGTTTAGAAATGCCCTCAATTCCCAAACAATGCAAAGTGAAAAACATTCTTCTGAAAATGTCAAAAAATATTCTTCAAAATTCCTGCCTTTTACAGTCCTGAGTGCATTTTTTTCCCCCAAACCCTAAGGTATATATTTTTATGGAACTAGTTTACTTCAAACCATTTACTGTTTCAAAACTCAGTTTTGAAAGCAGTATTAAGTAGCAGATTAAAAAGCAACAGATGAAAGCCATGAGGAGTTCTCGTTTGTTCTGTGGAAAGATAAAAAAGCAGCCAACTTCTCAGTATTGCATGGGCAAAGGTAGGAAGGGGAGAAAAAATGTATTTTTAAACTTGGGAATAATTTTATATGATTGACATGTAAAATACAGTCTAAGTTCCAAAGAACTTAATAGGCTACAAGAAGGAATTGAATTAATGTCTGTGTTCTGTCACATCTCTAGCAAAAATCATATGTTTCTTCTTATATAAGCAGGAAGCTGAAGAAAGCACTTGTCTGAGGAAGTTGGAAAAAATTCGTCCAGCTATTTTCTTATTGTTACTATTATTAGAACTATTATGAATACAATTAAGTAGAAAGAGAATTCATCATCATATTGTCCCCATATCAAAGTATACACAGAAGTTGCTCTTGAGACAGTCAATATAAACATTATAGGTGTTTATCGGTCCCCTCCAAACCGGGTCAATGCAGTCAATGTTTTGCTTTACCATCAGTTGCAAACTTGCAATTTGCTTCTTCTCTTCCAAGACAAAAATCATTTATTTTAGTGTATCATGAATTTTATCTTTTACAGGACCACAAATTTTGCGATGTCTAGATTAATCCTTGAGCCTCTTTGTACTTTATTCTTTTGAGTCATCTTTGTCCGGTTTACCACAGAGGAAATATTAGGTTTCTAAGAAGTAAAACAGAGTATGTGTTAATGCTAGATGACTTCTTAAGATTATTAGTAATCTTTTTAAGATTATTAACATATTCTTTTTAATGACAAAATCAATAGAGCTTTGCCCAGAATCAGTTTAGTCCTGTTCAGTAAAGCCATCGTCACTGCCTCCCTCAAAAACATTTACATGAAAGGTTCTATCCAGAACAAAGCCCTGCAACACAAAGGTTTTTAAAGCTGAGATTTAGATGACAACACACGACGCCTAGCAACCTTGCTCCACTGAGCTGTCTCCTTTAGAACTGCCCTGAACTGGTGGTATTGAAGATGGTGCTACCCTCCCAATCACCCAGGTGAGTGAGGAAGAACATGAATCAGCGACACACTGATGCCCCTCCCATTCAAGCTTCTCAGTGTTTTCAATCTACTTCCTTGTCAGACAGCAGGGATGCTGAGACAGTGAGCTCCCCTGATAATGACCCCAGATTCTACAGCTTAGGCTTATCAGTATTTTACCATTGGTAATGTAAGTGATTAATATGTAACAGGGTAATTAGAGCTAACAAACCACAGACTTCAGCTTTCTTTCTGTTTCTTTCTCATCTCATATTCCACATAACTGGTTTTCCACTTCCGGCAGGTTACAAGCTGACTGGGACCAATGTGTTTCCATGTCACTCAGTGTAAAGACAGCAATTCAAAGTGCTGTTATTACTATTATCATAATTTTGTGTCTCATTTCAATCAGAACTCCACTTTCTATTGCAGAGACTCCAATAAGCCCATCACTGAATGCTCCCATGATACCTTTCCTTCAGCCAATAAAGGCAAAGAAAATTTGATTTCATGGTGTCCTCATTTTTGCAAGGTGGCGTGTCCAAATTCTTCAATTTGTTTATTCAGATGCTGTTTCCTTGGAAACAACAACCCACATACTTCACACAGTTTAATGTCTGTTCTACCAACTGAGAAAAAGAACTTCAAACAAACATTATTTACTGGTTCGTTAATATTTATATATATATATTTACTTGAGTAGTTTTTTCTTACTTCTGTCCCATAGCCTTCATGTTGAGAAACCCTTTAAAAGACAAGTATTAAAGAAGTGATACAATCACAAATCAGGTCAGCTAGGCTTGTTTGCAGAAAATGTATCCCTGAAATCAATATAACAAGATTCAAACTTACTGCTGAGATCCTCAGGAATGGTTTAACATTGAGTAAGACTGTGGGAGTTCAGGGAACATGAGATGAAGAGAAAATTCAGAGCTGTTATCCATTCATTTCCTCCTAGAATAGAATTTTTGTCCAAGATTAATGTTTGTATTTAATTTAAGCTTTGGACAACATACAGGGTGCTGTAGATGTTGGTTTGCTACAAATCAGGTGCACATCTGAGGAGCAACAAACTACCCTGTACATCTTTCATTGTCAAGTAAACATCAGCTATGTTGTTGGGCATTTTAGTGTTGTTTCTTTCTGCACAAAAAAAATTTCAAAAGTATATGAACATTAAAAATAGAAAGCTCTATTAATTCATTCTTTCACGGTTATACTGTGATGAGAAGATTCAACAGTTTCTTATTGGCCTGATACAGAATCATTTCAAACAGTTTATATACTTTTTTAGTTGAATGAACAAGTCTTTACACAATCTGTAACATTTTAATTTGCCTGGTCATATACAATGGTAGTTTTGGCATTAGGGGGAAAAAAAGGCAGATAACAGTTATGGAGGAAAGTACTGGGAACAAAAGTAAAACCTGGCAGTGGGAAGGCATGTCAGAAACATCTGGAGTCTTTGCAATGGGAAAAAGACAATGAAAAAAGGAAGAAAAATATGGGGCGATAAGGGGCTCAGGGCTTTAGACATGGGCTTGTCTCCTTTAGGTCATTCTGCTATGTTTCTTTGGTTTGGGTCATGTCATCATTCCTCACCCCACCTTTTTCTTTTTACCTTTTTTCTCTCAAATTTTATCATTTTCAAGAACAAAACCCATACATGACTTCTTTCCCAAAACTCGTTCCCCAGACAACAAAGCCCCAGTATAAAGACACCACAGCTGGTGGCTAATCTGAATCCAGATGTGGGCAAGCTCTTTACATTACATGTGCAACGTGTCTAGACTAGGCGAACAAAAATAGATTTGCTTTACATCTATAAAACATGCTTGTACAATAGACACGATTTCTTAGTATAGTATCAACCTTTTTCCTAATGTTTATAGAGCCCTTCTCTCATATGTCTTATTCTACCCACCTTGAATACTTCCTATAGTTTTGGAGTGAAACTATATGACTTCCACACTGGAAGTAGCCTGGTGAAAAAAACATTCCTATCAATCAAAACACCCTCTGCCAGATTCTAAAGTTGAAACACAAAAAAACAGCCCAAATCCACTCAAGAGTGTTTACATAAATTCTACTTCTTGCTTCATATTTTTTTTCTCCCATAAAAAAAAAAGAATCTATCTTTTATCTTTCCTTTAACATTATAAAGTGTTAATGCAGCCGTAAACCAGACTATCAGGATCCCTGCTGTAAATTTTAGAAATTCAGTGACAGCCAAAAAAAAGAGGGTTGGAATAAAGATAAAAGTAACTCACCCTGGTAATAGTGGAATATGGAGCTTTTTATTACTTATCACAGATCACTGTTCCACTTTCAGTCCAGGTTAGTAGTGACCCCAGACTGTTACTTTCTGACAGGTGTTTAATGATCTATATAAAATGAGTTGCTAAGCTCACTGCATTTTCCAGTTCCCAAGTATATGAATATATACTTTGATATAATCTGGCAGCATTTTGACAGTTCTTACCTGAGAAGCCAAGAGATGAACCTGATATATCTTGACCTAAGAATGTGTCTTCCAGATTAGAGCCAAAGTAAATAGGTGGAGAAGCCTGAATTAGAAGACCTTGTATTGATTTTGTTCAATGATGACTTTACTCTCTAGGACTCTTGATATCAAATTTCTTACCAATTTTAATTTAATCTAAAAGTCATTTCAAGAAATTGATTTTTTTTTCTTGGTAAGTGATTTCGTATTATTGTTTGGGAAGAGGAAAGGCTGGGTATGGGAGATATTGTTAGCCATCTTTTAAAACAGAGACTTTTGCCCAGGTGAGCAATCAGGCACCCAAATGATACCCATTTTGTCAGGGTGAAAATTAATTAGTAGCCAGAAGCAAAAAGCTGAATGTTTTTGTACCTCTGTCCCCCAAAAGTGGAAATCCATTCCTAAGTACAGATTTTCCCAACAACACTAAAGAGAGCAATGCAATTCTTAACAATTAATCAAGCCCTTAATTAAGGGCTTAATTGTATAATTTTACATGTGTTAATGTTGTCAATCTAGGATGATTCCAGGCATAGTCAAGCTCAAAGTTTTATTGCTGAAGCATAATTAATTTTTGATTTAAATGTTACAGCAATCTAAGGGGCATTCTAAGCAATAGGGAAAGTAGGCAAAATCTTGTCCATTTGCTGGCAGTGATGATACTGTGGTATTTTTTTCTCAATTGGAAATGCATGTGTGTAATGTTCAGTGCAAAAATCCCTGTTAGTTCAATTAAATCTAGGTTTCTGTTGAGAAACAGCTTTTCCATTACAAGTCTGGAAAGGATGCACTTCTCAGCAGACAGCTGTGTTACTTTACATTGTTTAATTGTACACAGGAAAAAGAGAAGACTCAACCACACAGAACTATTTTCAAACTATTCAGGTTTCTGACTGAAAAAACTGTGGACAGTTTAACTGTACACGGCTCAAAGTACTTAAAATAAAATAAACATGCAACAGAAGGTCTGATCCTGTGAATCTCTGTATTTTTTTAGTCATGGAGGAATCTACATCTAGAATATTGGAGACTCCAGCCAAGAGCAGTGGAGATAACTGAGGAACTGAAGCAGCTCTCACATGAGGTGAGGCTGAAAGCTGGGATTGTTTGGTTTTTGAAAAGCTATGTTTTGGCTTTTTAATTTTTTTTTCTTCTGCAAGGGTGGTCAGCCAGGGAGGTTATGGAATCTCTGTCCTGGTAGACATTCAAAATCCAACTGGATATGGCCCTGAACAACGTTCTGCAGCTGACCCTGCTTTGAGTAGAGGAAGGGTGGACTAGACGATCTCCAGAGACTTCTTCCAAACTCCAAACCACAGAACTGTGGTTCTGTGAATTTTTGTTTGGTAGATCTAACCACTGCACTAATATAGCAAAGCAATAAGAAAAGTAAAGGAAAATTATCGGTTTTCCAGCAGTGCTAGATGCAATTATTCTGTAGAAATTGATGTTCTGTGAATTAGTTAGCTTTGCCTCATGTGGCAAAACACCTAATTTGACTATACTGAGGTCTAAGTTTGGGAAGTAGCTTAGTCCTGTTCCAAAATAGGTACTTGATTGTAAAAACAGAAATAGTGCTTTAGACACCTGTACAATTTCTGTCAAAAACTAGACATGCATAGGTTTAGAGCTAGTGTGTGCTTCTGTGAGAGAGAGTTCAGGATCCTGCTAAATCCTGCTCCTATGCTGCTGAAGCATAAGCTCTCAAATTCTGTCTAGGTGGAACTCTCTCAGTTCTTTCAGGAATCTGAAGTTACTCAAACTCAGGTTATTTTCAATGCTTTGACAATTGTGTGCCTGTCATCTATATGCTCACTGCTCTCACAGGTAGCCTACCAGAAGGACTTCGCCTCTGTTTCTGTGTCCTGCTAAATAGGAAGTTCCTGCACAGAAGAAAAGGGTAAGTTCCACACCCATTTTCCCTCTCAAGCCCATAAGGAAAAGCTCAAAATCTTGCCCTAACTATAGTACGCACATGTGTGACATCAAAACTGTGCCTAAATGTATGCATATATACACACGCACAGCGTGAATTTAAAATAGCTATAGGAGTCAGAGGACCAAAAAAAATCTTGTGTAGGTGTGTGCATGCAAATGTAATATCTCGATCACATTTGGTACCAGGTTTATATGCCCAGATAGAAATTTCAAAGAGGAAGCATTCCCAAAGCTCTCATTTGTTTACCAAATTTTGTGAAATGTCAGGCTCTTTCAATGATTTCTTCATACCAGACTGAGATAGAAATTTCAGCTAGCCAGCATAAATGGAAAACAAGATTATACTATTTCCTCAGAGCCTTGCCAAGGTCTGACACTATAGAAGTGCTTTTGCCTTTTATGAACATTGGTTCTGCAGTTGTTAGGTGTGACAACCCTTTAGGTGCATGGTCAAACTTAAATACAAACACTCTCATTTTTCCCTTTCTATCCCCTGCCCTTTTTGAGCTCTGCTCTCACATCTAAACAGTCTGAGCAGGCACATGTAAAGTAACCTGTTAATGCTCTGTCCAGCATTTTGATTCAGGTTTTGGATCTGCTTGTTTGTTTCTGAAAGTGGAAAAAAAATACAAAATAGTTTTGCAGAAACATTGCTCAGAAAGAAAAAGGGTCACATGAATAAAAGCCAAGGAGAAGAAATCTCCCAATTTTGCCACTTCTAGCCTAATGGCAATTGTCTTTAGCTTGCAGAATTTATGTCTGAAATTGTCAGACAGAATTTTATGAAGAGAAATAAAAGCTTTGGCAAGCTGGACAGACACGCAGGAAGGAGACATGTTGATTTACCCTTTTGAAACAAAATAAACAAACAAAGAGGAGGGAGATTGCTTCAGTATTTTGTCCTTCAAAAGGAAAAAAAAAGGATACATACATTTCAATAAAATGATATAGCTGTCAGAAATGTAATGTCATCAACCTCCTGTAAAAGGATCATGAAAAGTACTAGAGCAGGGGAAGAAGAAGAGGAAATAATAGGAATAAGCAATGCCTTTACTACAAAATATTTCGAGCTGTAATCAGTGGCAGTAGATTCTCAAAAGTTTTTTTTTCTTATTATTTTTTCTTTTCTGCTCCCTCTGAATACTCAGAAACTTGCATGATACCCAGATGGCAAGCACAAACTGCTGAGGTATCTGGAGAAAAGACCAGTACTAAGATACAGGAGTGGTGCAGCTTCAGTTTGGTTTCAGATTCTATCAATCTATCTGTAAGAAGCTGAAGGAAATAATAAAAACACCTGCTGGTGGACTATCGAAGCAGCTCACAGAAAGGCAATTGTCAGTAGTATGACAGTGTCCAGCTTAATGCAGGTGAAGAGCTGGTGACACTAACCAGAACTTCCAGGTTGCTAGTAGTCCTTTATACCTCGTCTCTTAGCCTGCTCCTCCTCCTCATACTTGTGGGCTGTAGCAAGCTCTTGAAATCACTTTGAATCCAGGCTTTGTAATTTGAAAGCTAATTTTCATCCTATTTAAGGATTTAAAGGTATGTTGTTCAATCACGCATATTACACTAATGAGTGTGTTTTGCCAGTCTGTGTATCCAGCAGAAGCAATGAACATTACTGATATTTATTCATCTATTTTGATGTAATTTGAAGTTCCTGCCTCTGGCTTCAGGCATTTTTAGAGTAATTAAAATGTGCAGTTATGAACATGGAAATTCATACAAAATATAGAGACAGCCAAAGCTGTCCAGTTAAAACAAAACTGACGATTTCTGCATAGTGATACTTCCCATCTGAATACTTGCGACAGTCACTGCCACATACCTCCCTAAATCTTGGAAATTAAGATACCATTGATTTCACAAGGCTTTGAATTGGATTCCACATGTGTATATAAAGCCAACTTTTTTATGTGTCTTGCAATAAAATACAAAAATGCTGGGACGAATCAGACCAAGAGAACTGAAAATGGTAGCTAGAATATGCACAATTAAAGCCCCTTAGTTTTAAACTAGGAGTTTTTTATTTGAAACATTTCTGGTGATTATAGATGCAATTTTGTTCCACAGAGATGTTGATTTATACAACTACGGCCCAAGATTTTAGAACTTTATACATTAAAATGATGTTGTTGTTCAGAAGATGAACAATTAGAGCTGTGATGCACCTTCCCAAACAAAAATTAACTGTCAAATATTCAAAAAACTTCTGTATTGCAGGGATCTGTGTGTTGCAAGGATGTTAAACAGGTTGCTTTTGTAAGCACAAAGGTCTTAATTCAGTTGCCTATGTATTATCATAGAAGTGTCATCACAGATTTGGGATCTGTGAGACGTAGTGTGAACTGACCATTGAGAAGAGGGAAACCTCATATCGGAAAGTCTTTCCCTGGTGCCAGCCAGGGTTCAGGCTGGTTATTCCTCAGGTTATCTCCACTGGAGCTAGGCAGTCTGATGGCCAGGAAACTGAACCAAGTCCAAAATATGAATGGAAAGTTTATCTTGACTGCACTTACACCAGTAAGTTAAGTGTGACTTGGACTTCACTTTGACCTGAGATCCAAAGTGACCATGCTGAACTAATATCCATTTTATTATGCACTCTTCCACTTCAGAAACGGGTGGCAACATGCAAACCATCTGCTGGGAGTGGCTGATGCCCAGACTATGTTTAGGACAGGGCCAGAACTTTGACAGGGAGTAGCCTAACAATTCATCAGTTGGAACTCCGGTGTTTGTGCTTACTCCCTGCCTCATCTCAGTTTGCTCGCTGAGATGCTGAGCATGTGTTGAGGGCACTGCAAACGTCAGCAGCTCCCTGTGGGCCCCCACAGGGATCATCCCCAAGGCATCATGGCAGGGCCTGGCAGCCACCCCACTGCCCCAGGCAGGAGCAGGGCGCCAAGGGCTCTGAGGGCAGCCTCAGCCCTGGACACCGGGCACCTGCTTGGCAATGGGGACGGGCTGCAGCCAGGACAGGCTGTGGGACCACAACTGAGCAGGGCAGGGCTGCACGGAGCTGGAAACTGGCCCTGCTGCCATGTTGCTGGTGCAGACACTGATGGCTGGGGGGGGCTGACATGGGGTCCTGGGCTGTAGGCTGCATGGGAAAGCCCCGGGAGAGGTCAGGCAGGGGCAGCCCGGCCTACGAGTGCCTCCAGGACCCTGACAGCAGCCTCCTCAGCCACAGTACATTGATGCCCTTACAGAAGCTTTATAAGCCTCATATAGAGTCTACTGACTTCACAGGAACAGGACCAGCTCTTAGCAGCAAGGGGTTGCTGAGAAGCTCCTAATGAGGAGGAATAATACATTTACTGAGGGCAAATGGGAGTACATAAAGTCAAATTTTTACTGTAAGTGGGTCTGTTAAAGGGCCTCTACAAGGGTATTAGAGGAGCAGTTGAACAATGGAGAATGAGAAAGTTGACAATTCAGCTGATCTGACTTCATGGCAGAGGCCTGAGTTCAGAGCAAGGCAGTACGGGAGGTGAGGACCGATGGCAATCAGCAGAGACCTTTTAACGTCCCCAAGTTTGCACACAACCCTGCCTTTATACAGCCAGCACTAATTTGCCTGTCACTGTCAGAGCCAGAAATATTTGATATACTAATATTAAAATGAACATTCCACCACACCAGAAAGTCATTTGCTTTCAGGGCTAACACTGACAAATTTACTGTGAAACGCACACAGAGTAACGTGCAGCACAGTATGTTGCCTGGTTTCCAAAGGCCTGGCTAATGGGGAGCCATGCCCCGTGTTGCTTTTTGCTTCCAACACCCAGCTGTACAGAGGCAGAAATTTAAAATTAAAAATAACCTTTCCGCTGATTCCTTGCATAATTGCTATCTTGTTTTGTTAATGCTGTGGCTGAATTATAACTTGCTGAAGCCCTGGAGATTTGCATGCCGGTTTATCAGGCTGAATTTGCATTGACATTCTTTTCAGTCAAGTGAGTAACTAAATCCTGTGGCCTTGAGTGAGCCTGGCAGTATTTGCATAGGAAATCAGAGAGAGATTAGGGAGAATGACTATATGCTGCCTCCATAAATAGATTCAATGAGGAAAATTTTTTGCATCTCAAAATACTACTGAATTTCATTGACTGACTGTGGCTGATATACTAGCAATGCTTTGAAAAAGCAATACAATAAAAAAAGGTGCAGGACAACTAAATCTCTGCTGCAGTACCAGGCAGCCCTTCACTAAAGTTGTCCGAAATGGCCATATCGCATTTGACTGTCATTCACACATGAACATGAACACACTAAAGCAGCCATTTCACACAAAACGTTGCTTATTGTTTCCTATTCACACCCCAGTGAAATCAGAGCTTCACATGATTGTGGAGCAGATCTGTACATAGACTAAACTTCTCAGTTAACCCAAGCTGTGGATTTTTTTTTATTACTTTTTTTTTTTGTCATAAACCAGGAACAGTTTATTTTGTAAAGGTTTCATCCTGGCTGATGATGCTGAAATACCCTGCTAGGTTTTTTTTCTCCTGTTTATTACAAAAGATTGGGAAAAAGTTTTCAAGTAAACATATATTTGTTAATTTCATCACTAATAATCTTCTGAATGAGGCTTGTCATCATCAGGCAGAAAGAGACCTGTTCGTATGGTTTCAATCAGTATTAGATGCTTTGAAAGAACCTGCAAGAAGTCTCATAGAGGAAAACTACTGAATTACTTCCCCTTAAGGTAAATATCTAGTGGCAGTTTCTCTTCATGCTTCAATCCATCAGGTTTGATTGAATCCCTAATTTTGCTTAGTGTAACTGAGGATATTTTGAAGTCTGAGCATCAGTTAAGTAAGTCATACCCATAAATCTGCAACTCCAAAATCAATAGGAGTATTGTCCTCAGAGCCCTATAGTGCTTTTAGAAGAATATTTCTACCTGAGTATAAGTTCTGATTAAACAAACTCTTCATGGTCCTTGAGATTCTGAGAGCTTCTCTAACTTGACAGTAGAGAGTAGGAGCAGATGGGTTTCATTAGATGGCCCAAGCATTTACCTTTTAATCACCTGCCTCACCCAATCTGAGGAGCAGAAAGGGCAGACATGAGAAATCTCCTCCTTTCTGCTTCTCTCTCTCTCTCTCCACTTCTCCACAGGGCATCTGCTAAGACCTCATTCATCACCAGGAAAGCTGCGAATGGATAGCTGTGTAATACCCCAAGGTCTTGTCTGCTGTGGTGGCGCAGTGCCTAACCTCTCCCCTGTGAAAGGAAAGGCTACATGTACTTTTGTCAACCTGTCAGCAAGCACTTCTCTCTCAATACTGTTTGCTCAACCCTCACCCCACATCCCAACAATGTCAGCTTTCTGAAAATGCTTCATTTTGGAGAAAGCCCTAGCTTTAGTTCTCATGAACACATATACTTTATTTCATTGAAGTGCACAGCCATATGCAAAATATATTTGTGTGCACGTGTGTTTATGCATGCGTGTACATACTTGTGTCAAAAATGCAAAAAAGTAGTGGATCTTGTATGTCCTTTGGGTATAAAAAATATCAGTGTTGGCCACTAAATTTAATTTTTTCACCACAATTTTAAGTGAGTCTTCAGTAAAACTGCAACCTTCCTTCCCTGTTTTTGCTTCAAGATTTCACAGAATCTTCCAGAAATAAGAAATAATATTCTCCCTGGGCTGCTGAAAGCGGTAAGATAATTCTTTCCAGAAGAGTCTTCCCATATTCTACTACTGTTTCCTG